>NW_025109694.1:45572-153014 GCF_011392965.1 Frieseomelitta varia
AAGGTGTTTAAAATTTTTTTAAAAAAAAAAAAAAAAAAAAAAAAAAAGAATAATCTCGCGTCTGCCGACAAAATCGCGTCTCCAGAGGAAGGTGGATATCTGGCAGCAAGTACCTATACATATATCTATTGATCGTTCATTCATGCCGCCCTTTCGGCCCCTCCTCGGCCGACCGAGCGATCCTCTTCCACCCCCGTCGCGTGTCCTCTTCCTTCGTCCACGGCTCCTCCAGCGTCGTCGTACTCCCCGTTCTACGGGCGTCAGAGTCAGTTCTACCAACTGCGAATCTAAGCTTGCCTGCTCTCACACGTGCCGCGCACCAACCACTCTTGCCAACCTCCTACACTTGCTACGCTCGACCCATCTCGAGAAAGAAATCAGCCACGACAATCGGTCTGATACGAGTCGACGTAACACTTTCCTAGAAATTTCGACCCAATTTCGTGGCTTTTTATCATCCGAGACGTGATCGATGAGAGGTGAAAGAGCGTCGCGTCACGGACGGTTGTCCTCCTTCCAACCTCCCAAAACGTCCGATGCAATTTTTGGGTCGTCACCTAGGCACGAGCTTTCTTTGTCGGCTGAGAATTTTTTTTTTTTTTTCTCGTCTAGATAAGAAACTTTGCCCATTTTCCTTCCTTTCTCTCTCTCTCTCTCTCTCTCTCTCTCTCTCTCTCTCTTTCTCCATCTATCTATCTATCTTTTTTCTTCGTAGCAGCGACTAAGTTCAGATTGTGAAAACAATTCCGACAGGAATTAAAGGTGCCAAAAGTCTCGAGTCAAAATTCGGGGAAAATTCACAACAGACGAAACAAGATGAAAACGTACGTGACGCGAATGAGAAAGCGATCCGTTTTCTCGCACGATTCACCGATATCATCCTGGAGATCGAAAGTATCCATGGGATCAAAATTGAATGCACGAAGGACGCGATTAGTCGAGTGAACAGCGAAATGACCGACCAGCACGCCTCGAGCCATTATTTAATTGATAGTTACGTAACGCTGGCTTTTACGTGACAAACCAGATCCGCTAGTGTCTAATAAATTAACATCCGCACGAAATACTTAAACCGAGATCGTCGACCTCCTTTCGCAACTCTGAACGAACCTTTCAGAAAAATTACTTCGTCACATTCGCACATCCGTGGAAACTTTCATATTTCATTTCATTCTGGGGATGCGTTTTATTCTCGTTGCGCTGGCATGGAAATTTCGATTGCACACGAACTGTTGTAGTACTTGACAGTTTGCTTAGGAGGAGCAAGTTTTCGCTTTTAAGTATTCCACGAAGCGCAAACTTGGTGCGTGGAGTTTCAAACTTGAATTGTTTCGAGTGCAATCTTCGATATCGCGTTCGACACCTTCCTGACATCGCCCTATGAACAATTTGACGATGTTCAACATTATTGTGTCCCGAAACAGGTCGCGCAAAATCTCACGTTCCAGCGGATGAAATTAATCCCATTTGTTTCTAAGTTCGTTAAATATTGCTGTTTGAGCCATTCCTTTTGCACGTTTATTTTCATAACACGGGACGCTGATTTAAAATCGAGAGAGTTGAGTCGAAAATGGAAACAATTTCGCGTAACAGACAACTAGTGCTGCAAATGAAAGGGACGTTGGACAAAATGGTGAAAAAAAGCGAGTTAACTCGAGGATGGCAGAAGTAAAAGCTTGTTACGTGTGTTAACGACAAACGTTTGCGATTGCTCCACGTTTTAATGAAAGCGATAAATCACCCCGTATAAAATAAATTTCTAATGCGGCACACGAAATTACAACTGGCTCGACGAGAAATTCAGAATGGATGGTCCTTTTTATATCTCTCGGGACTGTTGGCCAACAAGAAAAACGACATCGCTATTTGTTCTTAATTAATCTTAGACTTCTACAGATTATTCAACAGGCGCGATTATACGACACGGACGTGAGAGATGTGTACTCCATTTTGTACGATTTCGCGTGCAAAATGCCAAAGATAGAATTCCCGTTTGACGTGTATCGAACTACTGTCTGATCAAATCTAGAGATTTCTACTGCGGCCGAGGGTGGCAGTCGAATTGTCGTAGATCGAAAAGCTAATAGATGGGCGGTGAATTTTTTCTATCGATTGTAATTCCAGAGATCGATACAGACGAGTGTATATGGATATTTTCGAATACGAAAAGTAACGAACGAGTCTACAATATTTCATTACAATCTGTTAGTGTTTAAGTATGCATCCCTATGGCCTCGTAACATGGCAAAAACTTCGAACCATTTTTTGCTTAATTATGTTAATGTTGCTCTGGAAAACCGGTTGGATTTGCCAATTGTACGACCAGATTCTGCTTTTAAACAAATCTTTTCACCACTTTCTATTTTCAATATTTTCAATTAATTTAAAAAAGTAACCGACAAGCTCCTGTTTAGCATAGCAGTGAAATAATTATTTATGGAAACCATTGGAGCAATTATTTATGGAGAAGTTACGTTCAAAGGTGACACATCAAAATTTAATCAATACGATTAAAGGGCAAAAAGAGGACAACCTGTAGGCGTGAGCGTAGGTTTATTGCAAAAACTCGAGAATTTCTCCTTCGGGAAATGCAATTGTTTCTTTGGTGAATATTTAACAAAGAGAGCTAGAAGAGAAACAGAAAGAGAGAGAGAGAGAGAGAGAGAGAGAGAGAGAGAGCGCTGAGAAGACAAAATGAAAGATTCAAAGCAACGAAGCGAATGTCTGATATGAAACGTCAACAAGCGAAAAGTCTTTTTGTGCCTTCGTAATTTCTTCGGAGCAATCGTGACGTTCCCTTTAACTGGTCAGCTGCGTTGCATTCGTGAACACGAATAGACAACACGAGCTGATAAGTAACGCGATGAAAGCTCGATAAGAATAGTGGAATAAACGGGCCGACGCGATACGACAAACAAAGACGGAGAAACTACCTCCCATAGATAGATGAAAGATACACCTCGTGGTATCCGCGCTATGTCGTTTATCGGTAATTTTCTTTCCAAGAATCCGCCTTAGCTCGCATTTTCGGTTCGCCGAACGAGGAAATCGATGAACAGAGTCTCCAACAAATGGAAATAGGATTGGCCTTTGACAATCAGTCTCCCATGGCTCAAATATTTTGTACAAACGGGCAAATGAGATACCGAAACGATAACATAAGCCGGTGCTCTCGAAATGTTTATACGTCGAATGGATATAAGGCGATTGATCTTGTGCTGGATTCGTAAGGAGGTCAAACCGAAAACAGCGACACATCATTTAATTCGAATTTCAAAAGCTTCAACGGCCACGAGTATCAATTGATACAGGCGTGTAGCAATTTGTTGAGCGATTCTTTTCTTTCGCATAGCGCAGTACGAAACGTGGGGAGAAAAAGGTCGAGACGGTACGACTCGTCGAAACACAAAGAGTCAGAGCACGCTCGTGTATAAAACGAATGATCAGACAATTTCGTAGACGTCAGTTAACAGATCCATCCAGAATAAGTATAAACGTTTTTCGGTAGAATAACGTAAAGAGGGGCACAACGGACGATAGTGCCCTGATTGATCTACCGACATGAATAGGTTATAAATTTGCGACGAACAGGCATTAACCACTTTTGTAATCGCGTAACGACGATCGACGAATGACAGATAAGGGAACGATAAGGTATTCCAGATAACAAAGTGATTTCGCAACGAAATCGCCAAAGCGAGGAATCGGAATCAAAGACAGTCCGGTTTCGCTGGACTCACCTCTAGAGGGAGGCAGGGGCTGGTTGCGGCCATGTTCCTACATGCGTTCGAGCCTCTGCCCTGTTGGCGATTCTCTCTTCGTGCTGAGGCACCACTTTAAGAAACCACACTACACTCGACGAAAGGCTTCGTCTCCACAACGAACACAGAATAGTCCTTCCCAGTGAAAACGAACGGAAAGAAACGAAAACAGGGGAGGAAAAAAAATATCACCACATACCACTTTTCTCTCTTCGATATCCTTCCTCTTTCGTTTCTTCGTTCCCTTGTTGCTCGATCTGTCGATGTACACACGTCGTTCTTATCGTTCCTTCTTCCTGTTGACAGCTCGTTCGCGCAAAAACGATCACTCGGAGAGACTCAGAGAGACTGGAGAGAGGGAGAGAGAGAGAGAGAGAGAGAGAGAAGAAAAGGGGGGATGTGCCTCTCTCTCTCCTAAGCTCTAAACTCTCTCGATCTCGGCAACGAGACAAGCGGAACCAACCACTACCTTCCTTTTCTTCTTCCTCGTCTTCCTCCAGCACCTCTCTTCCTCTCCTTCTTCCTCCTCCTCGTCGTCGACGTCGTCGTCTTTCCTCCCTTTCGAGTCTCCCTCCCCTCCTCCCCTGCGACAACACACCAGAACGCTCTCTCGATCGGTCGCGCAACGAGGATGACTCTTTCCTCTCCTCTGCTCCTGCTTCCGTTCTCGATCCCGATCTCGATCCCGATCCCGATCCCGATCCCGATCCCGAACTCGCACCCAAACCTGTACTCGTGCCCGCACCTGCACTCGTACTCGCGCCTGTTCCTCTTCCACCGCCACCGCCTCCTCCTCCTCCAGCTCCTCCTCCACCTCCTCGTCCGCGTCCACGTCCTCCTTGGAAGCGGTCGCTGCTTCTGATCCTGCCGTTCCTGTTCCTCCTTCTTGTCGTCGTTCTCGTCGTTCTCCTCGTCGTTGTCGACTTGGTAGCTCTTCCCTTTCCGGTGGTTCTCGTTCTCGTTCTCGTTCTCGTTCTCGTTCTCGTTGTCGTCGCCGCCGCCGCCGTCAACCGCCACTGTACCACGTTCTGGCACGCATAACAAACGCACTCGCGTCCCTTAGCGTCTCCAAAGGCGATCGAGCGGCGACCACGAAAACCCTTTCACCAATACCCGCACACTCTCTCTCCCTCTCCTCTTCGTCGCGCAATAACCACTCGTCTGCTCTCTTTTCCACTAAATTCGATTCGATTCACGCTCGTTCACGTCCACGCGTCCACACACACGCACACGCACACGCACACACACGCACGCACACTTTTCGCGTCTTTGTCTTCTCCTTTCCTCCGATCTTGATCCTGGCTCCTCCACCTGTTCCTGTTTCCCTGCACTTTCTAACTCGCTTACGGAACGAACTACACTCTGTTTCGTCCTCGCGCCCTCTCGTTTCTCGTCCTCGTCCGCGCGCGGCGAACGCTTCTCAAGGGCCGTCGTCGCGGATCATCACCCCGATGCGCGCGATCATAAAATCCAAACCAAACCGGAGGCAGAATTCCGAACTTTCCAATGGAATCGAATGGTCCTTCTTTCTACTCCTTATCCCTTTCTCTCTTGTCCATTTCACTCGGCCGGAAGTTCACGCACTACCTACGTTCCCCGAGCGTCGGAGCTCGTGGCCACAGCGGGACGGTCGCTCGACTACGCTCTCTCGTTCTTCCACCACCACCTACACATACCTCCTCCATCCCTTTTCGCTATACCTTCCATCCTTCTCTCTCTCTCTCTCTCTCTCTCTCTCTCTCTCTCTCTCTCTCTCTCGCTGCCACCACTACCAACCGTTCTCTCTCTCTCTCTCTCTCTCTCTCTCTCTCTCTATGCTCTTCTTCTTTCTCCCTCAATATTGTGGCGGCTCTCGTCTTTCCTCGTCAAGCCACCCTCTCGCGTCTTTTCTATTCACTTTCTTCCCTCCTCTGTGCGCTCCGTTCTCTTCTTCCCTCCAACCGATTTTTACGTGATTTCCTCTTTACTCCCTAGCCTTGTAACTTCGCGAGCTTCTCTCCTCTGCTTCGAAATTCCGTGGTTCAGCATTTCTGTTTGCTCGCTGCTTTCCACGTATCTCGCCTCGACATTCTCTATTTCTCTCGCGACTTTTCCCCTTCTCTATATACATTTCTCTCTCTCTCTTTCTTTCCCGTTCCGATTCCCTTTCGCTCCTGCGATACCGAGTATTCCCCTCTCCTTCTAATCGACTAGTTCGCGCCCGTTCGCCACGTTGCTCTATCCTCGTCTCTCCGTCTCGCGCCGCCAAGTGGGGAGGAACAGGTGCGTATCGCCATCCATTGGACACCCGGGAGATATTTTTCGAAATTCGACACATCGGCGAATTTGGAAAGACTCGATGTTATTCTCTCAAGTGTACTTTTTACAAGGGACATGAATTTTTTCGAGATAATTTGAACATTTATTTCGTGTTTTGGTAGATTGTTCATACTCGTGAATTGAATTCTAACGGGCTGCTGATAGATCACGGGTATAGTTTTTCCGCTGTTGTCATCGTAAAGTTCGACCGCGTCTTAAACCGGGCAGCGACCAAAGTTTGCAAACTACTTTCTTGCTTATAGCCCCGAGTGCAACGTGGTCGATGCCTATTAGTCCGTTGGAAATGCGTGTCCTCGCACGTCACGCGTCCCGCTCAATTCATTTAAATTTGAACGGTGCGCCGCAGCTTTGGCACAATTTCTAAGAAGGAAAACGTTGCATTTGTAGAAAAATTTCCTACCTAAAATGACCTGTTTATTTACCAAAACGAAAGAATATACACGAATGTTATTTCATATTTCTTATTTAATGTCTCGAACGTCTTCGATAAATCGCTCGTAATCGAATTTGACAAGAGTCTTTTCGGCCTTGAAAACGCAGTTTTCAAAACAGTCGGCGCTTATAAGGAAAAGCGCTTACCAAGTCGCTTCTTTCGAACATGCGACCGCTGTGCGTAAGAATTCGTGACCATAAGCGAGCTTTCGCTCTCGTAGGTGTACGTCGAACCGATACTGCTGGCAGCGTCAAGAGACATGCGCCACTGCGCTGGCTAAGGGAAGGGAAACGAGCTTTCGGGGTGCATGAACGTTCCATGCAGTCCCGGCGCCCCGTTCACCCTCTCTGCCTATCGAATAATTCATAGAAAACCGTCGTTGCCAATACGGATCTATTTCTTGCCGGCGACCGTGATTCGAGTTTCGCGCTCGGAAATCGCGGGACGTCACCAAGCGCAGATTATCGAAAATCCTGTCAATGGCAAGAAATGTATTGGCCACACCGGATGATGCAACAATTCCATTGCGCGAGCATTGTCTATGCAAATGAGACGAATTAACGAGTAGATGGCCTTTTCTTCTGTTTTCTCTGATCGAAACCGATATTTTAAGAATCTTCTACGTCATATAGAAGGTATTTGTATTGCAATGTAATGACTAAATGTAACTTCAATACCAGATTATTTGACTGAGCAGGTCTGAATATTTCATTGTGAATCTCGTTTCCCATTTTCTCATTTTTTAATTAACAAGATCGGCGGGCCTGCAGAAAAAGGGGTGGTTTGTAATACGGATGTACGAGTAAAGTAATTACTGGCCGATGTCCGAAATTGAACCAGGTTATCGACACGGTGCAAAACAAGCGCAATCG
The DNA here is from genome assembly GCF_011392965.1 of Frieseomelitta varia. Lineage (NCBI taxonomy): Eukaryota > Metazoa > Arthropoda > Insecta > Hymenoptera > Apidae > Frieseomelitta > Frieseomelitta varia. Next base: position 52,958 of record NW_025109694.1, read on the forward strand.
ATGAATCTTGGAACACCATTAAGTCCCTATTTCCCGATAAACAGTCGATCCATTGTCAGTGTTGATCCAATCTCGGATGGGCCGAGTCGGAGGTTTTTTTTTTTTTTTCTAAGAGGAAGAACCGAGTACACGGCTTAGATGCTCGGTGGAGAGGTTCTGTCTTTGTATGCGCTCGTATATTTAGAAGAAAAGAGAAAAGAAAAAGAAAAAAAGAAGGAACAGAAAAAGGAAAAGAAAATCATAGCGTTGCGATGCGATGCGCCCGGATGGCTGCGCTGTTCCGCGCGATTCCACGGTATAAAGGATTCAGCTTTAAATCCGCGAGACTGTAGGGAAGCGAGGGTATATAACGGTAGCAGAGGGGAGTGCTAGAGAGAAGGAGAAAGAATAACAGGCAGGTTTGTAGGAAGAAGTGAGAGAGGGTTAGTGGTCGAGGGGTAACAGAGTCGAAGAGTGAAGGGGTAGAGCGTTCTGGGTTTCTGGGTTCGCTCCGCTACGAAGTTCGAAAAGGCTGCTGTGTGCGACGAATGTGGAACAGTAGGTCAGCGCACTCCGTGACCCCCGCCGCGGCCTACCCCTCTTCGGTACATACACCCTGATGCGATACGTACGACCCTCTGATTCTCCCGCTGCTTCCAACTATCCCCTTCCTCCCTCTCACTCTCTCTCCCTTCCCTTCTTTCTCTCTCACTGTCCTTCTCTTCGACGATTCTCTTCCTTTCGACGATTCTCTCCTTCTTTCGCATATTCACCCAGTACCTCTCCAACCCCCTTTCACACTCGTCAACCCTCTCCTCTTTTCTCCTGTTTTCTGTTTCCTCCTTTTTTTTCTAACCGATCGCGTTACCTTACGCCACACTACCAGCCACGTACATAAACGCGACATTATACATTAACGTTCTCGTTGTTTGGCAATCGTCCGGAATATTGTACGAGATTAGCAAGTTATTCCTCTTGGCTTCTTAAACAAACCGCGAGCGAGAAACCGTTCACACCAATTCCAAACGGGTCTTGGAAGTCTGCGACCGATTGGCCATAACCTATCGTTGTCTCCGTTTCTCGTCTGGATGCAGGTGATCGTCCCGGTTATTGACTTGTACGGTTCTATACCCAGCATTTTCGGCTCTTGCGCATCGTTCATCTGACGTTCAATTCCCGGCATTGATCGTTGTCATAACAAAAATGTTCCAGAGATGTCATGCTACCTGTATAACTGCTCGTTGGTTGCTTCAGTTTCTAAACTACAGAGATATTCAGTTTCTTTGAGTTTCTAAACCATGGACATCCGTTCGTACGGCTTCAGAATGTTAACGTGACAAAATTGAGACGATCTGTCACATCGAGACCCGTGGTTACGCGTCTGCCCGGCATATGCACGCGTGTATATTCCCCTCCAACTGCTTTTATTTAAATCGTTTGGCAAACTATGGCTCGTGGCACGCACGACTTGCTCGAGGACCGAGATTATACGATCCGGTACACGCGAACACGATAAAATCAATATGTTTCCTCTCCTCTCTCTTTTGTTCTACACGCTGTATTATTTCGTTTTCCTCGTTTCTGGCCGAATTCGCATCGCGACGCCATCGATTAAACTTGCCCAAGTTCGGCAACCGGCTAGCTGGCTGCTAGGTAGAGATCGATGCGCGACAGGTACTAAAAACCACCTAAATCTTTTCTTGTCTTACTCGAATGCTCTGCTATGATTGTTCGTCATCTCGTCCCAGCCATGAGATAATCTACGATGGATGATAAAACGTACTTCTACAAACCCGTGCAGCAATTGTTTCTGTCGGCTATTTCAGCGTTTCTTAACCACTTGCGCTGGCAACTGATTGCGGACCATAACGAGTGACCAAACCGTATACAATAATTCGTCGTTTTCTTTTTGAACTCGTCGGTCACTGATATCACTGGATAGAAATTATCGAGAAGCAATAAATTTATTATTTGTTTTGCCTTATATTTCAATATACTTAAAACTGAGGAAATATTGCAATTTTGGGACAAAAAATTCTCGACGTGCGCGGCACGTCATTTCAGCGCAAGAGGTTAATTTGTGGAATGCCGCAAAAAAATCTTCACTCACGCATGCCTATGACTGAGAGGAAGTGGACTTGGGAACATATTTGAAATGAAATAGAAATAATTAATAATTATTTCAAATAAGCTAAATAAGATAATATAACTGTAAAAATAAGATGATATATTATTCAATTCATCGTTTTTGAAACATATTATTATAGTTGAGGGAAAGCATATCTACTCACAGACCAATAAAAAAATGTTTGAAAGCAAGAGAAATTAAGTAAAATTTTGTTCATCAACAATCGATTAATCAACATCGTAATCTTCAAGTTTTTCAAAGTCACTCGTTCACGACTGCCTTCGACTTTAAATTCAAAGTTAATTTATGGATAATAATCACATTGAAAGAATGTTTATAATGAAATTCGAGTACGAGAAAAAAAAATTCGATCATCGCTTTCGGAGGAAATATGCAACCCTCCCGATTAGGTATATATGTATGTAGCTAGACAGATCGTTCGCTATGAATAGTCGTTCGCTTGGAGATATATCGGACAGATGACGGTTTCATCGTAGCGTCACCGGTGACGTTGTTCTGGCAAGAAAAATGTAGAGGAACGTATCTGTAACGCCACCACTAACCTCGAAATCTGAAATATGAAATACAATGCCTGTGGGTTTTCGGTGACGCATCGTAATCACTTCTACGTTGCTCGCCCACGCGTGACATTCTCATTCCAGAGATATTAGAATTGCCCATTAGATCTTTGCGGAAACACTGTTCACGGAACACATTGTTTCTAGGAATAAGAAAGACCAATTGTTCTTTTCCATTTTCCATTGACTGTCATTTTATAATAATAAAATCGACCAACGTGTTTATTTACAACTAACTTTCTCATATTTATGATTAATGATTTCTTTTTCGAATAATTAAGTCGTGGATGTTACGAGAAATTCGCCTTTTATATTTGGATTGGTGGCAGAAACCACAATTCGATTGATATTTCGATGGAGTAGAAAAGACGCTGATTAACACTCGTGTATAAGCGAATGATCAGCGACGCGCGAAATGTGAATGTGAGATACTTGAAAATCGCGACATCGCCAGTTCCTGATCAAAGCCATTCTTCGCGGACGTTTAATTTTACATTTTTCGTATAATTGATCAAAACCCAATTGGCCATTCGAGAGTTTTCAACGTGGTAATACGTGTTAAAGTGAAACTCGTTGAAATAGCGCAATGAGTAATAACATGGTGCTTTTTTTTTTTTTGGCCGAAAAGATATTTAGGGCACGTTAGACAGTAGCGAGACTTGGAATTACTTTGTAAAAATCTTAATCAAGGTGATTTACGAGCGCGTAAAGTTCAAGTGCCGAAAAAGCTTTAAAGCGTCTCTCTCTCTCTCTCTCTCTCTCTCTCTTTCTTCATCTTTTTTTTCTATTTTCCCTTTCCAATATACACGTGGCAAACTTTGCTCATACAATTTTTACACGCAGCAATTTCTGTGCTCTGTTTACTTGGTAGGAACTCGTGCGCGACTATCTGTTTGGAGGCAGATTTTCAGACTCAGGTACGGAGAATCCACGGAGAACAGGTTCCGAGGGGATAAAATACGATCGGCCGGCTGATTTACACGTTTTCACCGCACGTGACGTCAGTTGGACGACGATCGATGTTATCACTCCTAGTGATATCTCAGGGAAACCGACGGACCGTCGCTCATCGATCTGTTTTTCTACCATACGCTAAACGCGATATAAATACACTCTATTTATAAGCGCAAATATTTGCAAAGAATGAACTTTGAACGAAAAGTTAGATAAAAAAAAAAAAAAGAAAAAAGACAACATTGAAAGCAAATCAAAAATTTAAAATTTTGATCTCGCCAAAAAGCAATTTCGCCGTGTATCACCCCCGTTCGTACGTTAAAAGATTTATGCCTCTATAAATATATTCGACTATAAATATGCATATATCGGGCGATTTACCCGTTCGAAAGAGAAAGTAAAAGAAATACGATTTCGATCAAGGCGAGGCTCTAATTATAAGGGAACAACAGCACCGGAATAAATTCAACCTCAATGCTCACGATGTACAGAGTTTAATAGGTTATGGGAGGGTGACACGCACTCGACGCGAACATGGGGATTTTCATACGCAAAGGTTGCGAACAAGGGGAAACGGCGAGGCGAGCGAGGGAGGGAGAGGAAGCGACAGGGCAAAATCTGGGTCGCCCTGCACCGCGTGTGCCTCGAAAACTCGGTCAAGTTTTCTGCACCTGCAGGTCGAACGCCGGGACATTCGCCACGGTCTTCATCGCCATACTTTTTCTATTTGCGATACCGTCTACCCCACTCCCTTTTTATTTTTTTCACCCCTACGCCAGTAGTTGTTGTCTTCGTTCTTCTTCTCGCGTCCTCGCTGCCACGCCAGCTGGAAATCGTTCCATAAACCTGCTAAAAAACCGATTCCAACCAACACTACTCGTCGTATCTTCCCTTGGACTCGCTGCTGGATCAACTACAGTTTCACATATTTCTGTTGGTAGTTATTCGAAATAGTTACAATAGTTGATTTCTGAATAGTTCTCCTTGTTAAAGTTTCCCTTTAATATTTGTATGAAGAACGTCTCGATCGGTAACGAACCTCTTGGACATATTTTAACTGGGTCCACGCTATAAAATACACGTGTCCTCGTTTGGAACCGACTACTAGCTGCTGTGTATCATATACAGCGGAGATGAACGCCCCGTGCAATCTCGCATGATATCTTGCCGCACCGATTCCAGCCCATTTACTGTTCCACATACGATATAACACCTCTCGAGCAACTTTTTATCATAATCGTCCTTAATTTCCATATTAATTAGCAATTCAGGTTTTGTCGTGTTTGCAGCTCTGCTGGCTGTGGATCGAAACGAGGATTGATTTCGATGATCTCAAATCGCACCAAAGGACAGTGCAGTGAAACGATGATGAAACAAGAATTGTGCGCAAACGTTTGCTAAAATGCGCAGTTCCGGCTGGGACGTGAATTAAGCGGTAAATTAATTATGGTTCGTCTTGAAACACAGTGGTTCGATGTTTACGCAAGTATCGATTACTAATGGCTGCTTGCCCAGGTTTCGAATCTGCTCTCGCTGCCTGCCGGCCTCTCTGCCAGCCTATAGACACCATAATCAATCCATACTGAATTCCGCGAGCTCGCCATTTTGCGCGCGTATGCGTGCGTTTCACTATTTTTCTTTGAAACTTTGAAAAACACTAAATCCATTATTTTTGCAGTTTTTCTAATATCACATTATCCACGTATTTACCAATTAGCTATTTGTGTCAAAGTTTTTAAGTAAAGAAAACTACAGGTTTCTACAATTAAGAAGACAAAAATTTTGGAAATTTCTTTCTTCCTTCACAATCGACTCATCTAATCATAATTCAATCATTTAAAAAAAAAACACTTATTCAAATCGTCATCAAGATAACAAGGTTCAATGAAACTTTAATCACGATTCTGGTGCGAATAATTTCTGAAATGAGCGAAAATATCATAGATTTTCAATCTCATGGAAGCAAGGAGTTGAAGGAAATTAGCAGAGTGGATAAACAAAGGGTGTTCCGAAAGGGTTGCTCCGAGTTGAGATAAAATTAAGTGAACGGCTCGATTCTCCAATTATGGCTTAGCTAGTACGAAAGTTTCGATCGGATCACCCGTACTCGTACGGGAACAATGAAACGGTTAACTATGCTATCCGTCTCCATGGTAAACGTAGCTTCGATTCGAACAATTGAATAGACGTGCTGGTTGTAGTGTTTTACGCGATTTTGAAATGAACCAAAACAGAAAGCTGCATCGAGTCATATCGACTCGAGCTTTGGAGACTTGTAGACGAGTATTACAAGGTAGAAACAACATCGCTGTAACCAGACGACGATCGACATTGGTGTATCGCGTGACGTCGCTCTCTGCCAAAAATTATTATCCCAATTATCTTAATTACCGCGGTCTGTAAGCTTTTCGTGCACGAATTCGGGTGAATGAGGCTGGCTAGCCGGCCAACGAAGGAATTTTCTCCCTAACCGACCGTTCGCTTGCAAGTATTTTCAGAGAAGTGAGATGAAAAGTGACAAAAGCGACGAACGATGGAGGAAAACGGAAAAGAGCGACAAAGAGGGCGAAAGAAATCGATCCTAAGTACGCGTGCACCTTGACAACGTAATTATGAAGATGTTTTCGATGTACCATTACGTCCGTTGATATTCTTCTTTTTATCTAATTTAATATAATTACGTAATTTAATTTATTAATGTATCTAATTATACACTAAAATGTAATGATATAATTTTATTAGATCCTAATGAATCCAAATTCTTATAATATATAGCTAAGCAATAAGAATTGATATAGAAGAGAGTATATAAAGTTAGATTACGTAATTTAATTTACTAATGTATCCATTTATACACTAAAATGTAATGGTATAATTTTATTACATCCTAACCGGTCCAAATTCTTATTATATATAGCAATAAGAACTGATATAGGAGAGAGTATATAAAGTTAGATTACGTAATTTAATTTATTAATGTATCCAATTATACACTAATGTAAATGTAATACTACAATTTTATTACATCCTTAACGGATTCAAATTCTTATAATATACAGCTAAGCAATAAGTATTGATATAGAAGAGAGTGCTATAAAGTTAGATTACGTAATTTAATTTACTAATGTATCCATTTATACACTAAAATGTAATGATATAATTTTATTATATCCTAACGGATCCAAATTCTTATAATATACAGCTAAGCAATAAGTATTGATATAGAAGAGAGTGCTATAAAGTTAGATTACGTAATTTAATTTACTAATGTATCCATTTATACACTAAAATGTAATGATATAATTTTATTATATCCTAACGGATCCAAATTCTTATAATATACAGCTAAGCAATAAGTATTGATATAGAAGAGAGTGCTATAAAGTTAGATTACGTAATTTAATTTACTAATGTATCCATTTATACACTAAACTGTAATGCTATAATTTTATTACATCATAACGAATTCAAATTCTTATAATATACAGCTAAGCAATAAGTATTGATATAGAAGAGAGTGATATAAAATTAGATTACGTAATTTAATTTATTAATGTATCCAATTGTACACTAAAATGCAATGATATAATTTTATTACATCCTAACGGATCCAAATTTTTATAATATATAGCTAAACAATAAATATTGATATAGAAGAGAATGATATAAAGTTATACGAGTTAAATACAACTAAGAGAACATGATTACTTAAGTGCATCAAAGACCACGTTTCTACATCGCCTACGTTTTCTTACATTAATTATAAATAAAAGACATTGAAAGACATCAAGTAGTCAGAGGAATCTCGTGAAATGTTCACACGAGACCGATAAAGCGTTACGTTGAAGTAAGCTTCGGTGATTAATAAATTACCGTGAAAGCTCAATTCCATCGAGACTAACTCTTGTCGTGTCTGATTCCGTCTGGAATTGCAAATAACCGAGTATTAAATAACAACCGATTGGGGAAGTTATTCGTAACAACAGCGTTTTCTCAAAAGATCGCGTTGCTTCCCAGCGACATTTGCAGACTTCTCGAAACGTGTCGATCGTTTCGCGAGGCTGATCGCATTACGGTTCATCGTTTCCACTTCTATTCCGCCCGGAGGAGATAATAAATGCAACGAAGTACACCACGTCGTCGCGTCTCCGGTGCGCTGGTAGATCTTCATTCGTTGATGGGATCGCGAAACGCTGTCGAGACTGGAGAAGCTAGCGGCACAGAGGAAGGGGTGGCCGTAGCAGGCCGTTAGAAGGGATGGATAGACGGTGTAGGGGATGAAAGAGATGGAAGAGGAGCCATAGGTGGTGGGACTCGGTGTTGGCAGGGGTTGGAGAAAATGTAGGACATCGAACTCTCCTGGACTGCCTACCCAACAGTCCCCTTTCGCCTCCAACACGTGCGCGCGCGCGCGCGCTCTCTCTCTCTCCATCCCTTTGCTCACAAACAGCTCTTTTCGCCTCGTTCAATCCATTCTATAGCCAACTGATAGTCGCGTAGACCACGAGGAACACCGATATCAATACCACGAATTTAATCGTTTCCAAGATATTAGATCACTCTTCACGTATTGCTCTACGATCCTTTGAGTAAGCCTAATTAGAGAAGTCGTCGATCACGGTTACGAAGGCTTCTCTCACTGATCGGGCAAACAGCTGTAAAAGTTGAAGAACACGACCTCTAATTCTTAGGAATCAGCCCGTGTTACGATTTAGAGAAAATATCTAGTAGAGAGTGAAACGCGAATTCGTTTATTACGTTGGTAATGTCTTTCAAAGTGAGTGTCGTAAAATTCAGTCGGCGAGTTTCTCCACGATGTAGTAGTATAGTTAATATATACACAATCGTAGATATGTACACCGAAGGTAATTGAAATTATAACTTTCCCGCCTTTCGTCGATGGTGAATAAAATGTTGAAAACTGTCAATGAAAACCAAGATTGATAATCAAACGGGAGAATTTAATTATGAGATTAACCGTCCCGTAGCGTTGACGAACACCCGATTCGTATTCCGACAACAAAAAAAATTCTACTCGCGATTAAAAAGGAAGAAATAACCGTCGAATGTATTCAATTTCTTATCCAATATGGTGAATGACTTTTATCGTAGCTCAATACTTTATTGCCAATTATTTAATAAGAAAAATAATTTATTATATATATATATATTTATTTTAATATTTATATATTATATAAATATTATATAATATTTATATATTATTTATAATTATTATATAATTATATATATATATTTTTTTTATTTAAACGATTTTCGAAATTTTTACTGTATGTACCATGACTCTCTTTATTTGCTTCTTGCACAGTAGCCAGTTACTTTTCTTCAATACCTTCGATAAAAACTTGGTGACTTTCCACATTAAAATGAAAGTTACGTAAGGAAGAAACAAGAAATTGAACTCGACGAAAAATTTAGACAGACGTACAAGAGGACATCTGTCCACCCATACATCTTTCTCACTACTTGCCACATTAACTCATTAACGCCTAGCTCTGAAATTTGGAATTATTGTGACAATGTTTTTTCTAAAAAAACTTCACTAGCAAAGTCTTAAATGAAAGGAATACACTTCACAATAATCGTATTATGTTTATTGTTAAAAAAAGCGATAAATTTGCTCGAGTTCTCTCATATCTCTCAAAGAGTGATATACATGTGACGTTGTCATTGAAAGGCAAAAACATTTTTTAGGCTATTGGTACCAATTGCTCGTTAGTCTCTAATATTGCATTATTTTTAAACAAATATATGTAAATATATGTACAATATATTTATCTGCAAAGATTTTAATAAGATGTTCACTTAAAACGTACGCGTCAATATTTTTCGAATATATTGACAAAGTAACAAACAGAGAAACAATTCAAAGTGAAACATCTGGAAATTTCATCGGCAGATAAATAACAGCAATCAAAATATCGCTTATACTTCTTTCATTACAGCGGGCGGTTAATAGATTAATAAATTCGTTCGATCTATCTTATTTAAGTTCGAAATAGATTTAACTTCGAATCTTTTACCAAACTGATTTTTTACTAAGTTGCATTAGCGCATTCGGTGTGTTTGTTTTTCGATTTTTTGGATAATATCCAAAATATCTTATCAAATATTACCAAGAAATAGAAATAATACCTTATCTTTCGAACAAACAGTCGAAGAAACCTTGGCTGCAAAATTGCCTGATTTATTCCTCGAATTTGGTTCCTCGTTTTTTAATCTCAAATCGTTTTTAAAAGCTCAAATTGATTCTTACTATTGATTCAAAAAAATATTCATCATCGGCAGTGAATCAAAGTTGTATCACCATATAATATATAATCAAATTGATAATTGCACATTTTATTTCACTTACTAACGAACAGAATGTTTCTAACCACGCAGAATCAATTTCACTGCTGATCTATATCGTGAAAGATTCATAATCAAAGCTTACGGAAAAAAGTACAATTTTTCATGGCTTTCATTCGAATATCGAATGTTTGTCAATATTTAATCCTTAAATCATTATAATATGCAACGTTCTGCATCATTAATTCTAAACTTATAATTTAGAATAAAAAAAAAAATTGCATTTAAGGACGATGACATTGGCGATTCGAGTTTGAATGCCGACGTGTCTGAGCATTTCCGTCATATTCTACTATAGATAAACTTTTCCAGATAAAATTTGAAAGAAAGAAGGATGAAACATTCTTTTCATTCCTTTGACGGAAATACAAATTTCGGTAAAACGAGGCTACTTGTTTGTTATCAGAACAAGGAACTATGTGTTATATCGTGGGAATAATTATCAAAGCAAAGGGGGCATGGTATTTTATAAATATCGCTTACGGCGCAATATACTTGACGTGAAATTTGTACGGTAGCTACGCAGTCCCGTTTATCAGCTGTAACTCTATATTCAAGCACAAAGAGTTAACTTCAACCCATTAATTGCGGGCGTCCTATTTATAGCATGATACAGCTTCAACTTTCGAACGCGCACACGCGGATTGCGTAAAGTCATATTTGCATTATCGAGCCCCCCTTTGGTTTCATCCCCTGGCAAAACAAGCGATCTTCGCTATCGATGTCTGATCGTTTCCACTTTCGTTGAAACGTGCAATCGGCGAGATTGAATGCTTCTCTCGTAAAATTGCGTTCCGTCGTGACGATATTCAGAATTATACCGGTGTCGAAGCTTTCCCTCTCGTCCAACGAGCGTGAATTCCTATCGATACGAAAGATACGAAACAGAAGATACGTTGTCGTAGTTTTCGTCATTCGGTGGATGTCGCTGGACGCGGTCAGACGAAGAGGGATAAAGCGAGAGAGGTGAAACAAGACAACCTCCGTCGAATCGCGGTTAATCAGAGGCAGGCCTGAACTGGGAGAATTTTAATCGAATTATTCGATCGGTCTGTCAAAGCGTACAGGTGACGTCACTGGGTCAGTCGCCAATCAAGATCGGCCGAGGGCGTTGGATGTAACACAGCCGATCGAGCAGCCTAGCTAAAATCGTCCACGGGATAACGCGCTTCGTTAATTTGATATCTATCTATCGATCGATCGATCTGACGCTGATCGCGCCATGCCTTCTCTGTCGTTCATATACTTTGGATTAAGCCGATGGGCGGCGAAGAGTCACGCTGTTCAAAGATGCTCCACCGATCAAAAGAATGGACAGCTCTCGCGTCAAGCTTTTGATACCTCGGTGTAAGTTTCTCCGTTCCCTTCGACGATCGCTTTGGATCGTGAAAATCAATAGCTTTGGAACATGCTGAACTGGCAATGGACAGCGTAAATAGGAATTGTTGGGCATCAACGATTCGACGAATCCCCTTTAAACGACGAGAATCGAGAAAAATGGAACGCATTCTGTGACCTGCATTCGCGACGACTTCATCGCTGGGGCATAACGAAAGGAAAACGGTACGTTGCACCGTGGCATGGTCGGGGCTTCGTAAGTCAAGTCATCTGAACCCCGTTAGCTTCGTCATCTATTAGTCTTCTAACGTACGGGCTGCTCTGCATCATAGCAAAGCCAAATGGATTTACGTCTCCTTATACCGAGGATAGAACCATAAGGTTTCCGCGTCGTACCATCTCTTTCGCTTTCGATCGGTTATTCGCAAATTAATCCGTTTCTCTCACGTTAAGGTACTTATCGGTACACGTGATACGTGTACTCATTCTTACAAGATTCCTTTTTCCTTTGCGCCTTCCTGTCCCCTACTTTGATGTACATTAGGTCACTGATTCGACATCTCGCGAATAGGGCATCGCTCGTGTTAACGCGGGCCTAATACCGTAAAGCCAATTATCCTCGGGTGCTTATGAAAGTATATATGTAACTGCGAGGTTCATGAAGTCGTCGCGAATGCTTTTGTCTCTGTTAATTAGTTCGTAATTAGAAACTTATGGGCTTGAATTGATCTTCAGATAGAAGGAAGAATTATTCATTACTAGATCAATCACAAGCAGCTGGTGCAATGAAATTCAAATTTAAATACATGTAACAACCGCATTACTGCGTATACATTCGCATATCCTTGTCAATTAATAATTGTTTCTCATTCGTTATTTATTATTCTAGAAATATCGTAACTAACTCCAGTATTATAGTTCTCAGATTCGCGTTTCTTAGGTTTACAAGTCCGGAATAACATTTGAGACGGAGTATCGTTTTATTTTCGAAATTAAATCCCAACGAGTAACCCATCACGTTCTCACTGTCTTATGAGAAAATATCATTCCCAGAAGAGGCTGCGCGAACCTCTGCCCACCACCGCAGCCAGCAACCACAGTCCTCGAGTTTACTGACCCCACCACATTACAGTTGTTTTCATCGCAACGCCATCGAGAATCAACAGTTCTGCGAAAATCTTGAAAAACGTTCGAAAAGAATCGACAGTGTCCGATTCAAGTTGGGACGGTGTTGAAAAATATCAGTGCCGAGTGTTTCAAAATGCTATTCGTCCTATCTATCCAATATTATTCAGAGAAAATCTCTGATTATTCTAGAATGACCATTTCACGATGATCTTTCGTGGTTTCTACAACCCTCGCTTATTTAGCCAAGTCTGTTTGTTTCGGTTTTATTTTTGTTCATTTCTTTCATCCAATCAGAGAATTTGGGTAACTCTTGGAAGTCGGTGATATCCGCCAGCTAGATCCTCCTTTCCACATGGTTCTATCAACTAGACTGTACACGTCCCTTGCTTGTCACTTTCTCCTCTTGCCTATCTTCAGTCTTGCTCCTTTATTTTTACCTCTACCTCAGTTTACTATGTCCGCTTTCTCCGAATAAATAGGAAGAAAATCGAACGAACATATTCGTAGACAAAAGGAGAAGGAACTGAGAGAACGGACTTTGTTATAAGACGACCGAGATAGAAAATATAGAGCAATAAAGATAGGTAGGTAGATAGACAGATAGACAAAGGAGAGAAGGAAGGGGAGAGAGGGAGAGAGAGAGAGAGAGAGAGAGAGAGAAATGAAAGAAAGAAAACTACAGAACCAAAAAAGGGTGCAACGTCGAAAGAGGACGCAGGAGAGAAATACGTAGAAGTGGTGGTTGAAACGAGAAAGAATAAAGGAGAGACAGAGAGAGCCAGACGGTAAAGTGGGAAAGAGAGAATGGCATCGTGAGAGACAGAGACGGCCACGCAGAGAACAGGGTTGGGAAGGGTACAAAGAGCGAGAAGGGAAACGAGGGAAAGAGAAAGAGAGGTGGCACGCGCAATGCGGGTATTGATTCACGACGGCAGCCGGCAACCAGCCTGAAACACACGACCGAGTCGACTCGACTTCACGACTCTGAGACCCCGACTCGATTCACCACAGTGACATACCAGCAACCATAGAAGGGGAGGGACCAAGGCACGACTTGGCTCTACACTTTCCTACCGATCGCGTCTAAACCGACAATCGTATGTCGGACGTCCCCGAATCTATTTGTGGTTTCACACAGAATCTACCAGTCCTTTTCTCTCTTCGTGAGTCCAACGCGTGGATAAACGGACCACGTAACCAGAAACCTCTAAGAGGCTGTGAAGCACATTGCCCGACTAAGAATGCACGGATTCGATTGCGACACGGTTCGATTTACTTACGCAAACTATGCTTCCCCTCTCGTTGATTTTGTAGTTGCACGCTCGTTGCAATGTGTTTTTTAGGTACGTTTAAACATATAAGCGAAACGTGTCAGTCTAAGTTCGGGAATAGTTTCGAGGGTGATTGATTTAATTAGAAATCTCTGCGTGATTGTAACTATTTCGTAGGTATCATTCAGAATTCATCTTTGCGAAATCGACAATGACATGTGCATTGGCAACGATCCGTTTGTTAACTGAGACAACGTCGATTCGAATAAAAATAGTTAAGGGATGTCTATAGCCGTTTGTCGATAGCAAAGGTCGAGGACCTTGATGATTTTGGTCAAGATAGCGCAGATCTACTTGCATGTAACGTCGATTTTCATTATGATAAATACGATAATGTGTTGTTATTACTGCGAGAAAACATCAACATGTAGGGCGTTTTCAATTCATAAGTTTAGGATACAAAAATAATCAGTCGTTTGATTTATCAAAAATAGCTAAGTAACGCAAGGAAAGAAAGAGCTTCACAAATGATCGAATATTGCACTTAAATTTAACGAAACGGACAACGACAGTCTGTGCTAAAAATAAAAAGTAATGGCCAAACAATCGAAGACTAATCGATAACATAAAAAGCACCGAAGACCGCGCCGAGAGTACAGACACCTCACTATGTACATTAGACCTTAATTCAGCTGCAGTAGTACATGCTCCAATATGATCAGCCGCAACTTACGCCTGCCGCCATCTTACAGAGCGTAAAATGCACGACAATTAATCTTACAGAGCGTAATTTTTACGATAATAAATCGATTACGATAAGTTAATTACACATCGATGATATTAATGCATCGATGATATTAATACATTGTGATTAAATTTACGAATGTCACAAAGTCCAAAGTGTTACTATCAGTAGTACAAGCAAACTATGATCAGACGTTCTGTAAATTTTGCTGTATCTCCTATCGATTATCCACGTCCTACTATATCTTCTACCGATTCATAACAGTTGATACTCTATATTGCTCGTTGAGTTTAAGTTTAAGTTGTGAGGGTAACTACCCTATAGTCTGCTATAAACAGTATCCTGCATAACCGATAGTTCAACTTACTAAAGGAACACGAAAGGTCTGGTGAGAATATTGAAAACATTGCTGTATTATCGACCGGTTTACCATTGTTTCCAGCTTTCCTGGTAAGTAGATACCGACCGTGTGAGTCAGACTACCTTACCCTGCCGAGTCGATTGGATTATATAGAAAAAGGGAACGAATCGAAAAAAAAGATGTAAAGCGAATGAAACTCACATGATATCGCCGAGCTTGATGCGAGTCTGCACAAGAGCGCAACTCTTGTGATCGCTGGTAGTAACCGCCCCGCGCCTCCTGGCAGCGTATCTTTGTACATCCGGTGGTATCGTAGCAGCATCGTTGGAATTTCCAGAGGCCCCCGGTCCGATATATCCTGCGAGGCCCGCACTTCCACGCACCAGCGGGCTACTGCCACGCCGACGCGTAGACATGTGCCGGCCTCCCACACCACCCAACATCCTAAAAATAAACCAACATCATTTTTTTAATAAAGCGCCAGGTATCTTAAAAATTTTCATAGAGTATTTCTCTTTTCTTTTTGTTCAAGTTGTAAACCAGTGATTCTTTTAAGGGAAATAAAAGTCGTAACAAAAGTGCTAACAAAAGGAAGATATGAACAGAGAAGAAAAATTGTATAAATATTCAACTAACGTTTTATCAACGGGGAAATTAGCACATCTGATGAGACGACAGATCGAACGAGAATCGAGAAGATTAGGAAGAAAGAACCGTCGGTAGAACCGTTTCGCCTTAATTGGGTTAGGTTGACTAGCCTAATCTCGAGGTATCAAGAGCACGTCAAGTCACGCGATCTACCATTTGTACTCGCGCATTTATTTAATTTCCTCACATACTATGGGTAATCGATAGGTTTCTCCGTTTTCAACTTTCAGTTTTACTTTGCCTCTGTGCAAACTCCAATATAGAAAAGCGATACACCGAATCCGATTACCAGTTTTTGTACGCTTCTAACACAATCGTCGATATCAGTTTATCGCCGTTGCATAGGAGAGTTTGATACTATCATTCGTTGCCCGATGCTGTTCGACGCGGAAAAACTAATGCGTCAGAGAAGCGAGACGGCTCTTTTAATTTAATTTAATTATAATCATGTTTATCGAATCATCGACAAGTCACATCGTGGTGTCCACTCGTCCTTTCATCGAAATCAATTTAACTAGCAGCGAATTCGCGTATAAATAAAATATATAAAATTTTTAATATTTAAAATATATATATATAATTTTAAATATATAAATAAAATATATATAAAATTTTCGTTTAATTACCACTATCTACAAAATATTGAATTTCACGATTCCTCGGACACTTGAATGACCATTTCTTTGATTTTACTCTTCTTTTGAGTCTCTCAAAAGATTATAAAAACTAATTAAAAGACTAAAATATTATGTTAAAGATAAATAGAAACATAATTATATATTAGAGCAATCAATACTCCCATAAAATAAGAATAACGAGAATTAATTTCTGGCTAATAAGATTGTAACAAGTGAAAGAAATCTTCGCCTCAATAAATTTATTTGCTTCGTGATTAAACTCCATATGTGGTCAAATAGCGAACTAAAATACAAACTGGATAAATTTCTTTGTTGTTTTGTTCAAGAGATTCTTAAAGTTTGAAACTACAATGACACAATATCCAAATTCTTCTTTCTTTTCCACGGAGAAAAAATTGTTGCAAAAAACGTTCAATGTTTTTCGTGTCATTTTTTTAGCACGAGAACAAACATTTGAAAATAACATGGGTTATTTTAAGAACTCTATTATCCATTATCTGGAATAAGCAAAGTTAGTATCTTTAGATTAAAAATATTAGTAATTCAGTTATCAAAACACAGAAATATTTTACACATCAGAATCGTATAGTTCCGTGAAACTGCCAAATAAAAATAATTATTCGTCGGCATTTATGGCGATAGTTAAAATAAAGGCGAAGGTTGAACAGTCTAATTATACAATATCACTCTCTCTCTCTCTCTCTCTCCTTCTATATATAATAATCTGTAGATATGAAAAAAAAAGAAAGGAATCAGTAGTCATCATAAATTTCATTCTCAGTCCTCTGTCACCACGCAAACCCTTGTTATCATTATATATCTCTCCCCTCTCAGCTATCTAACGGTACGTTCCACTTATTGCAACAACTTTCTTTATCTACTCTAATCTCCTTCTGGCCATTTGTCCTTATTATGACACTCCATACGAATGTATCGTGTGTTCTTTATCCGCTCTTAAACTGGTAACGAATTTCTAATACCATTAGTAGCCAAAATAAAGGAAATGTTCTGTTGGACAATAAATTACGAATTTTAAACATTATTCTCTGAATCGTTCCGCGTCATCTTCACCGTCGGGCGGTCGAATCGATACTAATATATTTTTTTAATTAACCAACCTTTTCAAAGTTCCACAACGATCGTTTGAAATTTATATACACTCCGCGGACTTGGAGGTAACAAGTAACTAGGAGAATCCACGGTTGCGTGCATCCGGCAGCTTTGAAATCTCATTAAGAGTTTCTTCGATTTCCGCTTTAAGTAAATTGTATCGAGAATCTGGCGAGGCTCATTTTGACATTACGCAAAAGTAATTGAACGCCACTATTGTGATAAAAAAAAGATTGAAACATTTAAATTAAACGAGCTCTCAATAAAAGAAAAAGGAAAGAGAAAAAAAATCGTTTGTCGAAACAAAGCATCGACCAGCGATTAAAAACGAAATACTATTCGATTTGAACAATATTCTCGACGAAGACAACAATGCGTGATTTTCGATTTGATTCGACTGGCAGCCGATAGATTGAATCGTGCCATGGAATATTCATTGACGATAATTTCCGCACTAACACACCACATCGTCGTTATTTGCACGAACGAATTAATACCTAGCTCGTCCATTACCTGTGCAAAATAAATTCCAATGCATTACACGCGTAACTAACTTATATCTGCCTATCTAAAAGTAATTGTGTGCACTTTCGATAATCTCGAACAGGGATTTATCCATTTTTAATTGTCACCGAAATATTAAAAATGTACATAATTTTCTAACAATGTTGTAATTATAAAATTAATGTCCATAAGAAATGGCAAAATAAAAGAATATATCACTTTTCCATATTTATGGTAATTTCAAACTTGTTTATCTATTAAATGCATTTCATAATAATTCGTTTGACTATTTTTCGAAAAATATGTATTAAATATTTGTCGTACTTGTCTTTCATATTGAAATGTTGCAAAACATCAGTTACCTGATATTTCCTCCTCTATTTTTTATTAAAGGTTTATTCGTTTTCCACGTTCTGCGTTTTAAAATTCCACTTACGATAAAATGTACTGGTTCTGGCGACCGTTACCAGGTCGCTTTATCAATAACAGTGCGATTGACGTTATAATCGCACAACTGCTGGACTATAGTGCGTTAATTTACGCTCGTAGACCTGTCCGACAACAGCTTTCGACAGAGTAATGTGCAAGGCATTAAGATGCGGTCGTCGATGGTGTTCGTGCAAACATTTATCGAGCACACTCTTAGTAATAGACTTAGTAACAAATAGCACTTTCTGCAGCCTTAAACACGCAAATAATAATTACAGCAAAACACACTTCAACTAAGGACGTATTACTTTTTGAAGTTGCTAACGTGAACCTTTGTTTCTTGCTAAAGAAATTAATACTGAAAATATATACAAAAAAAAAATATTCATTTTGATGTTCAATTGTTTGTTTGTTTACACCTCCATTCAACTAGAATTTATCATAGTTACAATTTCTTTCTAGCGGAGACTCAATTTGAGCAATATAATTTTGACAAGAGCACCCGGTATATTTATAGGTACTCTCATCCCCACCCAACCACTTCATTCCTGCCGGTCGAAATTTTAGGGTAGCAACCTGTTGCTAGGCACCCCTGGGAACTCTTATCCCACCACTCTGTTACCCAGCAACCCCTGTTTCCCCCTCTCTGTCCGCCTTTCTCTCCCTCTCTCTCTCTCTCTCTCTCTCTCTCTCTATACAACTCCCCTTCATTGACGTATACAAAATATCTGAAAGAATCGCTTGGTTCGTCTCCGTCCGATATTTCCTATTCGAATCCATCGCCATCTCGCTTTCCCTACGATCAAATTTATTTTCTCTGGGCATCCCACAGTGAAAGAGAAAAATGAGTCGCAAGGGCGACAATGAGCTGCCTACTGAATTAATGAAGATTTAGATAACCAATGACGTATATGCTCGCGACGTATTCCAACGCTACATCATGGACATAAACATAATTCCTGGATTATTCGTAACTAAGCCCGGTCGAAACACGAAAAGTTCAATTTAACCTCTAATCTTTTGCAAATGGCTGGCAAAATTTATCGTGCTTGTTTTGGTTATGCTCTGTTGTAAAATTATGTCTTTTGCGTTAATCGTTTTTTGGAACATCATGTTTATTCTCATTCGATGTCATTGTACACGCAAATCAACATTTATTCTGACAACACAAGAACTGAAATATACTTTAATTTGCATATCTTTTCATACATCTTTTATCTTCCTGTATCGATTATATTTTTTATTATATTTTTATATGTAATTATATTTTTTTATTTCGCCTATTTCACTTTGTTCTTTGCTCCGATTAGCTTTTCTTTTTCTTTCAGCAACTTCCTTTTCATTCAAAATTTTGTTTTATTTCTCCCTACCAGTTAGCATTTCTTTCTTTTGCCGCCATTTCTAAGCAAAACTAAGGGACTTGTTCATTCCGTTAATGTACACTAGTCATGATGAAATCTAATAACAAGGCAGAAGGATCGAGCGACTCGCCGTGAAATTAGTTCCGCCCTCGTAAAACGTGGCCGAAGGAGCGGGCCGAGCCTCGAAAATCTGACCTCGAAAATCCCTTCGAGGGCTTCACGATAACACCGTTGTCAGGGCACGACGAAACAAAACAAACATGGTCCCCGCTGAATCAGAAATTCGATATTTTCCGACCCCTTATGATCATAGATCCAAATATTACTCGTTCCCGGTAATCTTTCAATAGTTTTTATTGCGAGAATAAATTCGTTCTCTTCCTTCGTTTATCTGTAGAATCGCGATACAACTTTTTATCACAGGATCACTTTGACAAAAGTTCTGAAATTTCAAACACGAACGTATCGCCGTGTAAATCACGAATTACTGTTGATATAAAAAAAAAATTTCTATTAAGGAGAAATGCTTTTTTAAACAATTTTTAATGTACAAGATTTTTAAATAATTGTGAGCTGAAAGGCCTAAAGTATTTATACATATTTGTTAATATTTAAAATAAATATTTTTTAATATACTTTTCGCAATGTTACGCATATTTCATTCGTTTGAAACAGGGAAACTAAAGAAAATCTTAATTTACATAAGTATCATTATCATCTTTATATATTATAAGCAATGTATTTTAATCAACAGCAACAAAAGGTAAAAATATCCGTGTTGAGATTATTCAAGTTTCCTCAAATCACGTTTCAATCACATTTCGATTTTACAAGTACTTACATGCAAAGTGCTGTCTATGGAAAATAGAACTCCAACAGAACACTAGCAATAAGCGTAAAGTTTTGCTCAAGAATATTTGATCAATCTTATACTTTTTATTTTTTTATATTCCATCATGCACAATCACGGCCTGTTAATTACTTTTTCCTTTTTTAATTGAAACGTGGAAATTGCTTTTTGATTAAAAAATATAATCCCAGAACGAATGATGTGTGTCGCAAGAAGAATTGCTCACGAAATGAACCCTAATACATCTAGAGAAACGAGATAGCTTTTTCCCTCGTACTCGTAATTTTTTATTACATAGCAGATTCCGAGGGAAGGAAGAAATGTATCATAGTTCGAGATAATTTCTCTTTCTGTATGTTTCGAACTTTTCATCTAAAATAAAAATTCCATTAGGTTCGCGACAATTTGATATTAGTATTACTTAATATTAACATTATAATAGATATTCCCTATAATGATTACAAAAGGAAACAACATGACAGATTATGGTTACAACATAACAGAATTATCTAACAAGCATAGATTCGTTATTTTTCGTCTACATTCGATTTCTCTCTTCACTTCTTCTCTTTCTCACTCCTCTTCTTCGTTGACTCTATATTTCCCTCGCTAACAGGATTTAATTTTCCTTCTCTCCCGATCGTCGACCTCATTGACTATTAATAGGCAAGAGGAAAATCTCCCGACGAGACCCTGTAGGATCCGTTCGGTTATCATCCTCCTGCAACCGACACCTGCGGAATAGATCGGTGGTATATAAACGTGTGACGCACACTATTACGCTCCTCACACGGCAGAAAGCTTCTACGACTATTGAGCGCGATACGGTTATTTCTCGGCTCGCGTAATTGAGCTCGGATACCTCTCATCTGAATTTTTCTACGTAAATTGCCGACCTTCGCATCATTCCTGGAACTCCACTTATCTTGATTGAAAACGAGACAAGATTCATAAAATCACCAAGAGAAAATTGCCAAAGAAATAACCATAACGAACGATACAAGGGACGTGGGAGAATTATAGGAGAGAAGTTGTTGACGTTGCGCAGATAATTCTGGGTCACAGGTTCGTGTCACTGAATCTTGAACAGACACGTGTAAAACTGTCTCTTGGGATGCGTCACGCCTCGTGATTACTAACGTCGAATTATATAACGAGTAGATACTTCGAAGGTACGCGTGATATGCTGCATTTCGTTACAAATTGATGAACAGTCTAACAATACTTCAACATAACAAAGAACGTCTAGATGTTTGACAATCATGTTTTATTTTAATGGAACGACTCCGAAGCCAATCAGTGTGAATCATTTCTTTTATTGTCAAAATCTTCAATCGATGGAATTCGTTCAATTACACTATAATTATTACAATACTACAATTAAACCGTTCCCTTCCATTAAAGGTTTTGATAACAGAAGCATGCTTGTGCGAGTACAAGTCATTTTTAGTGAAAAATAATTTACACCGATTGATTTCAGAGTAAGCCCTCCACATATGAATGTGTAAGTATATTTTAATTGATAATAATTGATAAATTTAGTGATTATACTGCAAATGAATTGAATTCGTTAGATTTGGATTGGATCGCTGTAATAAAAGAAGAATAAACTATAATTTCTATCAAAGACTAGACTCAAATACAAGAGTCAACACAATGAAAAGATTTCCAGAAAGGAGAAGCAAAAACGGATAGCTTGAGAATCAAAGTAAAATTTTCCGATTTCTTGATCGATCGATACATCGATTTTCAAGAGTTTTGTAAGCAGAACAAAATTAACCCCTTGCGCTGGCCATAACGAGTTCGCGGATCATAACGAGTGACCGAACTCGGAATCCAATAATTCGTCTCTTTCTTTTTCTTTTGCACTCATCGGTATGATATCACTGGATAGAAATTATTAAGAGTAATATACTTATCATTTTTCTTGCCTAGGTTACGTTTAAATATAACTTAAAACTGAGAAAATGTTGCAATTGGGGACAAAAAATTCTCGACGTGCGTGGCTTTTTCTCGTCGTTCTAGCATAAGAGGTTAAGAGTCATTAAGAAGTCATGATAATTTTTGAAATGATGCTTCTATCTACTCTTCTAACTACTTCATTTCCGGTTATTTGTTTGAAATATATAATTTTTATCATAAAAATATAAAATAAACACGAGAACAATAAATAATATGGGTAAGAGAGGATGTTTTTTTGCGGAAACGACAATAACAACTAAGAAGGCAGCATTAGAAATATCTTGGTACTCTCAACTCCGCAATTTCCAGCGAAGTGATCTGAACGACTTTCATAAAAGGCTTTTCTAATAAAACGGAGAGTAGATCAGGACAGTTTAATTCCAGTAAAGTTCACTTCGCTTTTCTATGAACTGAAGGCACATGTCAGATATAAAGCGATGTTGATTTTTTTTATTTCTTGTAGCTGGAACGTAATGAATGAACGCTTGAATAATTCTTTACTCTTCCACGTGTGCCAACGTAAAACTAAAAATTATCCGTATCATATTCCACGTTGTGCGTTAAACTTGATATTTTTTTCAGATTTGATGTATCGTAATTTATCAGAAAGCATTTCGATATTCAGAAACAATGAATTTTCCACCAGTACGGAGTCTAGATGCAGATCAGTAACTCATACTCATGCATTTTTTCGTTGGAAATTTTTGCTAACCCGCTACACGGGATATTAACATTTTTATTGCGTTTCGTTGCGACCATTTTTATGGTTTTCATAATATGACAGAGATAGTCTATAACATTTTTATGAAAAGGAGCATAAAATTGAAGATAAATTCCAAAACTCAAGTACATTAAATAAGCAATTTTTGGAGAATCGTCTGTAGTTCCGGAAGAATCTATGTAGTTCCGTAGATCCGGAAGAAACTAGCCCCCTAGTTTTCGTGTACGATTCGTTTACTCGACTTTCGTACTTCTCCATGTCGAAAATTTGTCCCACGGCAATCGCGTTACGAAGTACTGAATAGAAGATCCAACGCGAAGAATCGAGGCAATTGTTTCGTCGATTCATCGAGAGATACGAATTCGAAGCATGAAGCACAGAAGATTAATGACATTTGACCGGCACGCATCAGAAATGCGATGACGCAGCTTGCATTACTCTGGCATGCCCCTATGTAATTTGCAAAAGAGCAACCATGAATTCCATTAGTGTTAGCCATTGTACAAAGGCAAATATGTATCTACGTTATAGTCGCTCCGAATTGTTCTTACGAAAGCTACCATTCAAATCATTCTCATTACCAAACCGTTGCTTCGTTTAATCATAGGAAAAATACGCGCTCCACCAAGCGTGTTAATATTCGTTTTTAACATGATCGACGGTTGAAAAGAAGGCTGACGAAGTATTATTCTTCATAATGAAAGATTATTTTCTCCTTTTACTATATCCTCCGTTTGAAAGAGGATTGTCGAACTTTCGTGTCGCTGTACAAAAATACACACACTCGCACTTATATATATGAAATACACACACAGCTATTGAGCGTGCCGACGTGGCAACGAAACACGAACCGATCGAGAACGGCCAATTCGATTAGTCTCGAGTTGCTCGCAACAATTTCAAATACATTCACAATTGGGGATTTTCATCGACACCACGTTCTTACGAATATACGAGCACGAAGGGATATATAGAAGACGAACTGGTAACCGGCAAGAGATTGGCAGCCTATTGTCGGATCGTATATGCAGACTTCAATCGGAAAAGCTATTTCCCGATCGGATTCCACGGCACGGGCCGAACGAATCGAACGGTCGAATCGAACGGTCAGCCGGTAGGAGCGCAGTGTGCCACACTCAGCTATTAAATTGACTGAAGCGGTCGAGCTTTCAAAGCAAACGCGCGATATCAGAAGAAAAAATATATGAGAGCCTCCGAAGAAACACGAGGAGAATCCACCTTTCAGTGCTTCGGCCGAACAAACGGATCCAACAGACAGCCTACTGATCGATTCTTCGTCAATGTACCTTTTTTATAGAACTACTCTGTGTATTGTCTTCCATTTCTCACATTTTTACTTTTCTTGCGTCTCGTCGACGATTTAAACTATTCTAACGGCGAACGTGTCCGTGTCAAAGGCTAATTGCAAATAAAATCAATGGAAAACCAGCGACGATACAAATTTCTCGACTCTTTTCGTATTCTTCTTTCGTCCTTGAATTATTTCCCGATCGCGAATAGAGAACGGAATTCTCCGATATATATATCGAGGAGACGTCTTCTCTCTCCTCGTTAAACTGCCACCTAATCGAGTTTACGTGCATCAAAGGTTCGGACAGTGACCAACTCGAATCTTGGGAAGTCGTGGAATCTCAGAGACCGTGTAACTTCATTTTGTCTCCGGCGCCCCTTTATTGCCTCGCTTCCAGTAAACTTTGGCCGCCTTTCTTACCCGTTTCGGCTAACGCGAGAACTCCAATTATCATTCAATCTTTCGTTTTATTGAAACTTCGCTATCTTATCGCGGTTGCAGTCCATATCAATCGTTTCACTATCGGGAAGCCTAAAGTGCGGTGATAAAAGGCGAAAAGATATCGATCATCGCATCGCACTTTTTAACCGTAATGTTGTCCGTGTTCATCAAGATTGCGGTAATTTACATTCGTTGCACACGATCCAGCTATTACGACATAAGGGACGACGCCGTAAAATTCGTCGTTAAGGTGCGCACACTTTTAAACGATCTCCGAAGCGTAGAGAAATTACAACACCAGCAGTAACTTGCAAACTTTTTACTATACGAAAAGCTACTTCTCATTTCCAGGACAACGTAAATAATAAAGTAATCGCCTTGGCTCCGCTGCTAGACAACCAACTTTGATAAAAGATAACTTTTTTTCTCTCCCCTTCTCAGTTTTAATTTTTTCTTTTAACCGTAAAATTCACGTTCTAAGGATAATTAAAGTTTCTCTTCCGCTTTAATTATTATCTATTTAAAGGATTCTAGTCGAAGTACTGGATACAAATGCGCGATTAAAATATCATGATATTATCAATTTATCATAATATTTTTATCAAATATCTATGAAATTTTTAAGAAATTATAGCAGGATAATTTATCGTATTATTCTTTTTTTTTAATCTTTTATCTGGAAGAAAAATTTACCGTAATTTAGTAATAAAATATGTTTTATACTCGAACAAAATATGTTCAATACACAAAGACTATAGAACTAAAAATAATTATGAACTTTATATTCTGACAAAATAAATTACTATAAATAGCACGTGCATGTGTCAAACGTATAATTTTTTACAACACATAATAAAATGAATATCAAGTACATAATGCACGCATGATATTGGCGTACTATATTCTATGCTTCTTTCATACGACTATAAAAATTTCATACCACCAGGATGAAACGTTGAATCTAATAAAAATACATCTTATTGAAAAATAAGGATATGTAATAAACACTGTACATATGGCGATATCGTGCATTTGAGAGTTAAAACTGGCTAGTAATCGCGTCGAAAGTAATCGCATTTCCATAGCAGGCGTGTAACGTAGCAGGTTGCACGATCACGCTGATGCCTCGAGCCAACGAGTTAAATGAAAAGTGGCAGGAACGCTGAACAATTCCATTACGCGCCGGCCGGAACCTTCGTTTCCGAGATATTATTGACACGAGCAAAGGCGATTGGAAATAGCATAGGTGGTAAGAGGTGTTATGGCTGACTAACACCCATACACTTTCCGACGACAAGCGCAGCGAGGTCGAGACGCTCTGCTTTTGCACCAACGGTTTCGTTCCCTGTCATTTCCTACACCTTTCCTTACGAAACAACCACCACAACGACGGATAATCGACCGTTAAAATGTGCCGCGGTTAAACACATTTGCATGCACACGCAGTCGCGTAATTTCCTGAAATTCTCTCGTTTTTTCAAAATCTCTCGATGTTAAATAATGTTGAAAATTACGGTAGATTATTGAAAGGAACGAGAATTCTTAAATATTATAGTTTCGTTATAGTTGCAAGATTGTCAGGAGACAAAGGGACAAATTTATTCATTAAACAAACTATATAAATGAAGTTTCTCCTGGTGAACCGATGAACAAAGCCAAACAATAATCATGAACAGATATGTATATCAATAGTGGGATTTACGACACCGAAAGCTCGTTTTATCGCCAACGAAGGAACTATCTTCTCCCATTTCGTGCATTTCGTCCTCTATGAAGTCGTACGAACTCGTTATATAGTCTTAAATATAAGTCTTCAAACAATTCTTCGCTATTGCAAATTCATTTGTGAGATCGTGCATAATCAATCGGCGAGAGCTATGAATATTTGTATATGCGTTCAACGTTATTCTTCATTTGTATCGTGAATCTTCGATCTAGCACACAGGCAGAAGAATTACGAATTGTATCGACATAATTCAATCTACTCGATATTGTACTTTACATTCTGACAACCGATTAGTCGGACAATCTAAGTTTTGGAACTTTCGTAAACGTTGCTCGAAAAGGAATTGTAACAATCGAGGAAATTCTATAAATTAGAAAACTGCTCGACAAAGCGTGTTTTGGGCACGTTTAATTGTCTCGCTTGCAAAACTTGTTGGATGCGAAATTAATCGCGTTGCCGGGGCAACGATGTCTAACGAATTTAATGCTTATAAGCGGTGAGCTAAATTACACGGCTGTTTTACTTCTTGATTTCAACCTGATTAAACGGCGCCGAGCCATCCTTCTGCCCTGCCTTCGAGGCAACCGCGTACGCACGATGCGCTACCAAGTTTCCCAAAATTGCTTTCCGATAAAGAATCAACCATGTTCTCGTATTTTCAAAGAATGCACAAGCCGAGTTTGCGGACGGAATTCATCTCACGATCGAAAAAAAAAAGAAAAACGCAAAGCCTGAGATTTTCATGGAATCACTCTACGCGATTTCTATTGCAAGATTTTATAAATTGTATAAAATAATTAAATTAGCTAATAGAATTTAATCGGAAACATCCGATCTGAGAAATCGGATAACGAGTCGCATTACTTTCGATACAATTCGATTAACAAACAATCCGATTTTATAATTTTACAATACTTTCACTTCACAAATGTACAATTGCAGATACTATTGGATGCAAAATCTTCAGGGCGCTTTCCGAGTTATTACAGTATTCTATATATAAAGAAATACTACATGTGACTTAAACTGTGTTAATGAAATTGTGTTGATAGAAAATATTAGATTTTCTGTATCGAAAACAGTCCTGCAATAACTTCGCTACGTATAAGAAATATTTGCTTTTTAAACGTAACTGACTTTAAACGTCACTTCTTGCATCCAATAATATAATTGTAACGAGAGGTCAACGATTAGCCGGACGGAAATATCGGAGATACTCGCTGACGTTCGTCGATGTATTAAAAATTACTTCGATTCGTAGAATCGTGGAATTAGTTACCCGAAGCTTCGTCGAAAATTAGTTGATCTCATGCTGTGCGCGACGAAAATACCCTGTGCAAAGTGTATCGATAAAGATGTTTTTCTTCTACGAAAGGAGGATGTTACTCTGGCTGCAAATAGGTATCTCATAGATATTAGAAAGTACTTTTCTCGACTAGCGACTCATTTCATATCATATTTAGAAAAATACAGCGAGAAAAAATAAACGCAAAGCCTGAGATTTCATATTTCAACAATTGAAAATTAAAGACAGCACTGCAGTATATTATCAGCTGATTAATAAAACTCTGTGTATACGAACAAACGGTGATAGTGCAAAGTTCCTGAACTATACAGTCATCCAAAGGAAGATGCCAATCACGAAAACAGGCAAATCGACAAGTAATCGATTGACAGGAGCGTGCATGTATTGGATTTTTTTATTATATTACCGAGATCGGGAACCACGGTATATTGCACAGAGACGTATAACGGAAACCGACAACAAGGTTAGACGGTGAGGTCGCCAAATTGTCGGTTTAGTCGATATACAAATTTCCAAACAATCAGAAAACGAGATAGATGTATTGGCATCCTGTTGCTTCTATGTATCCATTCCAATGTCGATCGGAAAATCATGCGTGGTTCTGCGTTCTCGTAACAATGCTCGTCTCCCACTCTTCTTCCCTCTATCCCTCTCTTTCCTCTTTCTGTCTCTCTCTTTCGCAATCAGCCAGTCAAATATCGTCCGATCGATAGTGTCTGGGTCAAAATAACAACCATCTCCGATACTCGCGAACGAGCGGCACCAAGAATTCGAGTATTGTTAAAGACTTTGCTCGATTACCTAAAAGAGTCGTTATTTCATTTCATCCCGATGATTCATTACAGCAATTAGTTTTGCCAATATTATGTTGGTTTTATCGAAATAGATACATATATATATACGCCTGAAGAAACGACTTTTTTATAAATACAATACGACGCGACACACTATTTCGAATTTTTATAATTTATTTGACTATATTTTTGTAGATTTGTATTCATTTAGTAAATTAAATTATTTTTATAAATAGTCACTGTAATTACTGTAATTTCCACATAATAATTATTATTGTTTCACTATTATTGTATAAAATTATTCTTTTTATTATTGCATTAATATTGTTTTTTTTTTTATCGAAAAAAGTCAATATTTTTATTTCTCTAGATACAACGCATTGTATAGTCTTCAATTATTTATTTATACATAAGTAAATAATTTATAATAAATTATTGTATTTTGTATTCTTTTCATATGTAAGTAATTAATTAAATTATAAAATTTAAAAAAAAAACATTCTAGTTTCTTCTTCTTACGAATAGCTTGAAAACTATATATGTATATTAAAAATAGATCTATTCGTAATAAGTCATAATAGCCGCCAAAAAAAATTATTAAAATTGCTAAAAAAAAGGCCATAAGATGGTAGAGGCAAGTAGGTAATTTTTGCGTCATATTTTACAAGCTACATATCTATACATATTTCCACTAAAAATCATGAAGGAGGTTTGAGAAATATTTTTTAATAGTTTAATCAAAAGCGTTTCTTTGATCTCAAAGGATAGTAAAAAAAAAGTACTTTCTTTCACAACGCGATAGAAAAAAATTAAAAAATTTTGCTTTTATAAAACAGGCACACTAAAACAATTCGAATTTCAACAAAAACTTTTGATTTGCAAATAAAATATCCAGACTGATAGTCATTTCTTAATTCTAATAACATTGCTTACATTTCTAATGCATAGGAACATTCTGATAGGATTGATTTTTTGACTTTTATATATTGAACAATTATATTGAAAAACATACGTTATATAAATACTAGATCTGTATTAAATTATTAAAATTGTCTCTTACTTATCAAACAGTAATCAATATCAAATTCAATTTGATAATATTGACTGACAATATATTGCTAACTAGAAAAATCAAAAATTAACTTACTGATTTATTGAAACTGATTAATTCTCAATAAACAGCTTTTACAGATATTAATACATTCACATTAATACATTACTGAAATATTGAAATATTTTTATTCAATTGTATACACGTAAGAACGTCAAAAATTATATTTTTTATGTTAGAATTGAAGAGTATAATGTAAAATAAAATATCGAATATAGTTTAACAGATAACTGCGTAAACTTAATGATGTCAGCTTACGCCGAACAGATTTTCTAGACGAGTGTTGACTTCAGTGTGACACAGAAAGTTTGCAACACTTAAAAAGTAAATCCAATACGGCACGTGAATTTGACTAATTATAAAGTTAGCTCATGCTAAAATGTCCTTCTAGTTATTATAATTTTCACTATGATGGTTCCGTAACGAGGTATAAGGCATAATTGTATATGACGCGACTTTGTAAAATGAGTTGGGAAATGTGATTAAAAACGTCTGCGCATAAGTTGATAAATTACGTAGTTAAATGAATACGCGTGAATATGCATAAATAATATAGCATGTCATTAAAACATAATTTAAAGTTAAAGAAGTAATACTCAGTCTCCGTACGCCCATCAAAATGAAATTAAATTAAAATTTATTATCGTTCATAATATCAAATCGTTAGAATATCCAAGTTTCTTGAAAAAGAAGAACTGATACGATAGAACGAGCTCTCTCATTTCACTGATTCGTTTAATTAACAGAGGTTACAACTCGTTAAAATTCGTTCGTCATTGGAGATCAAGTATCTCCCATGTACTAAAACCTACTTCATTGAAATTATCGAATCAAGAATCAAGCACAATATATAACCAGAGTAAGAACAAAATAATTAGAGAATTACACGCGTAGTAATTGTTATTGTCGTTCTTTTTAACTTTACTTTATATATTTCTTTTTATATTTAGTACGCATGTTTCAAGATGATTCACTCCCGCTCAAAAGTCTTAGGATGCCTTTATTTTTTACATTCAGTCATACTTATCGTTCAGTATTATTATTGTATATACGTATTTTATAATACTATATATTGATATTATATTAACAGAGTCTTTATTGTATAATGTATGTTTTATATTTATATTATTTCATTTTATTTTTATTTTTATTAAAATATTTTATTTTATTTATATTAATTTTTAAACTTAAATAAATTTTTAACTAATAAATTTTATTTTATTTATATTAATTTTTAAATGTAAATAAATGTATTTTGTATTTAATTTGATTTTATTTATATTTTTGATTTTATTTATATTTTATTTACATTTATTTTTATTGATATTTTGTATGTATGTATTGTAATATAATATATTAATATATTAACAAAATTTTTATTGTATAAAGTATGTTTCATATTGTATTTAATTATATTGTATGTATTTATCGCAAATACAACAATTTGTATTGTATATTGCATATTGTGTATATAATTTATACTTTTATATTGTGTAATTTGTATCGTAAATATTGTATTTATTGTATATAATTTATAATTTATTGTACTATTTTTTATTACATAAATATAATACTTGTCCTAAGATTTCTGAATGCGGGTGTAAGTATTTACTTCCGCAAAGAAACAAAAGATTTCGCGCGATATGGAAGCAATTCTCATATCTTTCGTCTGGTTTATTGAAACTTTCTTTCTTTATTCTCCTCTGTGCCCGTATAAAGCGCAACAAAACTTATAAAGAAGTTCATTCGTGTCACTTTTCGCGAAACGAAAGTTCACGAAAAACATACTTCTCGCCATCAGTGCCAAAGTCGAGGAAGGTTTATTAAAAAAGGAGAGAAACGAAAAGAAAAGAAAAGAAAACTGGACGCAGAACAATCGTGACTCTTCTGCGTTTAAAAAGTTGGAAATACAGAAATAAATTATGTGATCTTATCAACGATGTAATTCAAATAATTTTTCACGGAAAGAAACGAAGGTGAGACGAAGTACACTGAAACTTTCGCGTAATTGTTTTCGACGAAGAATAAAAAGGACCAAATAAAGTTGAAACAAATGTCAAAAATAAAACGTTCTTGGCGAATTAGATGGGATCGTGGCAATGATACAAGGCAACAATGTGAAGCAGCTTGGAATTACTCTTAATTTTTATTTATTCACAGACGCTTTCAGCAATTTCTTTTGGCATCATGAGAAATCTTTGTAGCTAAAACGTTTCGTTATGGACTACGCGAGACGAACGTGACCAGCATTTCAGAGTAATTTTCTAGAAAGGCAAGACACGGACGCTTGTAGCAGATTCCTCTCCCTCTCCCACCCCCGCCCCTCCGCTCCAACGCCTACAAAAAAAAAGATAAAGAAAACGATCATACGCAAAAACACCAAGTTTCATATATTTTTCTCACAAGGGAAACTTTGGTAACCCGAAAATTCCGATTTTTTTTTAAACTTTGCAGTTTTGAAAGGAATCTCAAGAGAAGCATCAGACAATTTTCTTTTTATTCCTTTTCAGTTTTTCAGGATGAAAATAACCCCGGAATGGAAATGAAGTGTTATTCCGTTTGCCTTTTTGAAATTATAACAAACAGAGAAAAATGTTTAGAATAAAAATTGAATGATTTTTTTTAGTCTTTACGAGACAGTGTTATCAAATTGATAAAAAGTTTTTGTTTGAGTAAAATCAGCGTTATTGTGAAAAATTTTGATAGAATTTGATTTCATTGTTTTATTATTTTTGAAGACTTTTAACAAAAAAACTAGGTAAATTCAACACGAATTGATAAGTGGTGTGAGTTGAGTAAAAATCAGACCTGTCAGAAGGTATATTTAATGACTCTGCAGTTTTATTGATTGATAATTTTTACCTAAATGATTGCTTATTGTCCATGAACTAGTATTGGTGAAAATTGTTGTATATGTAGGAAATAACGAAGAGATGCGTTCCATTTTCTATGCAAGAAATTACATTCAATCAATCAACGTAAAAAGAAAAGGCCTTGTACATTGTACATGTCACAGAATTTTTGTTCTTATTACGTCAAAAGTAATATCACCAAGATAATTGATGATTTTCCAAGACTTAGGTTGAAATTACTCGAAGAATATCAGGATTATAAAAATGGAGCAAAAGATTACGCAAGATTAAATGGATTTCGAGGTCCTACCAATTCATTGCTAGCCTGCTAGCTTCCATTTTCTAAAATTTTATAACTTTACCAGTTATTTTGACATATTAAATCATGTAATTACTCACAAAGTACGAGATATCATAAATTCAAGAATTAATGACTACGTTTTCTTTGTTGCTTTTATAATAAAAAATCACACTCTGTTAATACTCAAACTAAATGGGAGTAAGACCATCGATTAAAAAGGAATGGTACAAGAGTCTCGTGTCGGTTATTGGCAATTAGTAGTTGCGTTACATGCACAGTTAGAACATGAATATAGTGAGCAGATTGCAAACTAAAAGTGAAAATAAGAAAATGTATTATAGCGAAACTACAAGGTGATTAATCACGCATTTGTTTTAATTGCTTTATTTTTTTCAGTTACCTGATTAGTCAACTGCATCGCCACGATTATTTTTACCCTGATTCGAAGCTGCAATAGTAAATAATTTATCTCGCGATAAAATTCTGTGCTCACGAGAAATCCAGTCGATCAATGGCAAAAATTCTAATTAACCCTTTAAGTTATAATATCGAGTTACACTCGTAGAAATTATGGTTTCGATTTGAAAGAAAGAGCAAATTGTAGTCCTATGGAATGTGAATTTGAATTTGAATTTTCAATTTTAATTCTACAAACTGAAGATTAATAAATGTGATTAATAAATACATGTTACATAGAACGCTTTCAGTATTTCACATCTGACACAATATAACATGTTATAACTAACTGTAACTGAAGACTGAAAAGAAAATCGAAAGACGTTAAATGAAGGAGTTAAAGCAGAAACTGAAAGTAAAATGAAAGTGAAATCATTTTACGTATCGATAATCATTTAATCAATTACATATTATTGCTCTTAAAAATTAAATGATAGAAGAATTGTACAGAATTTATACGTAGATAGATTTAATTCATTCGAAGGAAAAATTCGAAGTAGGCTACTTTCGACATTTTTACAACAGCGATTACAAAGAACTGTGAATTATTCGCGCAACTTGAAAAGGTGCAACGAGTTCGCGTTTAACACGCAAACGTGTGACCAATAGCAAATACGATCGTTAACATTATTTACGTGAAAATTGTTCATCATCCTAGTTGGCCTATACTATATGTAGAAATAATCGTGTTTTCGTTGGTGAATTTCTTCTGTTGTTCGCGTGACTGATTGTTCTTTAATTTCTCTACATTTGGTCAATCGATCATATATGTCAATTGACATGTTATTGGAACAATGTATTTGAATGTATCTCTAATAACTTTTCTAATAACTGAAAACGCATGATTGAACTGTTCAATTTATCAAGAGGTTCAGTCACGAGTATTTATTTTATTTAAAAAACAGTCACCTTCTCTGCGACTGCGTAATACAACGTAATCAAGAAAAATCACTCCTATTCATCTTTTGTATTATCTTCAATATCTTCAAATTTTATTCGCTTTATCAAAGGCAATTCGTCATTTGATAACATCGAATTAAAGACGTCTCTGCTAAAGGAAGAATCATTTATCAAAAATGGCGTCATTCAGACATTTGTTGAACGCAAAGAAAAAAGAGTCAATCATCCTTGTTTGATGCTTCATTAAAAAACACGTTTCTCATCGTTTCAAAAGTATTTATAATGAAATAAAATGTAATTTGTTTTACTTAATCGAATTATCAGGCAACTTTAAAATTTTTTACATCACGATTACGAAATGATTATTGTACACATGCCGAATTTGTATAGAAAGCCTGTTGCACAAATAATTTTTTCTTGTAATTTTATTACGCCATTATTGGACAATATCAACGTATAACATTAATATTTCAAGAAATACCTAAACAGACTTTTTTTTCTCGCTAAATTAAAGAAAACGTACAGTGTTTCACAGAGTGTAGAAAGTATTCGTACGCTGATAATTTTCAAGCAAGCCTTAATATAATTATTGTTTATTAAATAATTTTTGTAAAAAAATGAATCTTTGTATTCATAGAATATTTCATTCATAGAATACATGTCATAAAAAAAAAGTATGAATCATTTGCATAATTTTCAAAATTGACAAAGAAAATGATAAATCAATTGATAAATCAGTAGAAATATACGAGCAAAAAATATTCGTACAATTCTTATAGTGCTCTTGATATAACAGAATTTCTTATGTTTACACACTTATAGGTTTATAATGTAAACATCGTGTCATCATTTTCTAATGATTAATCATACCATTGTAGTGAGAAACGTTATAGGCTTCACCAGCTTCATATTATTTAAAAAATAGGCGGAAAAGGTACGGAACTCACAATGGAAGTACAAAAAAATTATTAATTTACACAACTAGTGTAAAAGTTTGGTACATATTTTACAAATTGTTACCAGACTAAGATCTACTATACAAAGTTTAATTGATAAATATGCACTAAGAAAAACTCTAAAAAATAAGTCAAGAGATGGACATCCGCAAAAAAACCAATTAGCACATTGATCGGATTATTATTCAAGTAATTAAATAAAATCCAGAGACAAGTTCAATAAGTATTGTGGAGCATTTGAAAAATAATTTAAACAGTGATTTATCTGTTAGCATTGTGCGTAGCTTAAGGAATCAAGAATCAAAACTATCACGATAAAGTGGCCCGGAAAAAGTATTTGTGTCAGTGCACAAACAAAACGAAAAGATTAAATTTTGGAAAGAACAATATAAATATACCAATAAAGTATTGCAACAAAGTAGTTTTCGCGGACAAAAATAAGTTTAAGATTTTTTGGTCGGAAAGAAAAAAAAAAATGAAGAATTAAATCAAAAAAACTTACTATTCACTATGAAACACGATGGTGGTTCTATAGTTTTTTGTGAGTGTATATGGGTTTATATTGAGATTTAAAATGTAATCTTCTCTCTAGTGTTGAAAAAATTAGGAAATTGAGGATTAAAGACAATTTTATTGTTATGGACGATAATGAGTCTAAGTATACTGCGTTTATTACGAGAATGTGAATCGTACACAATACGCCAGCATACTTAAAAATGCCTCTAAAATCGCTAAATATTAATTCTAGAAATTTTTCCAAAAAAATGATTTAAAAAATGCACTTGAGGAATGGAACAAGATTCCTTCCTGCGAAACAGCAAATTTAGTAAATTTAATGCCTAGAAGAGTTATTGTAAAATATTGCAGCTATTGTAAAATCAAAAGAAAATCCTACGAAGTATTAATTAAGATAATTCATGTACATTTTGCAGCGAATTTAATTTAAATTATGTTTTTCTTAAAACTTAAAAGTAAGTGTTAACTTATTATTGATTTGTCATAGTCGTTAATTGTACGAATTTTCGCTCGTATATTTCTGCTGATTTACCAATTTCCTTTGTCAATTTTGCATACGAGTGATATTTTTTTTATAATATATATTCTACAGAATATTTCAGATCCATTTTTTTGTAAAACTTATTTAATAAATAATAATTATATAAAAAATTATTTGAAGTATTTATCACTGTACGAATACTTTCTACACCCAGTCTATTTCGTATTCAAAGTAGACATCTTCCAGCATTGTTTTCTTAATAATTTAACAAGTAAATCACGTTCGGAATGATTAAGGATGATTTCTCCGAATATCCTCCTAAAATATGTCACGGAAGCTCAATACGATTCGATTTAAAACGAAGAGGTAGAACTAAGCCTAGCAACAGGTGGAGCCGACGATTCTCCAACTCATTGCAGACCGACGAGCGCAAACGAGTCCGCGAGAATCGATAGTAATTATCCACTCGCTCTTGCGCGTAAATATCTTCGAAAACAAACCCCGCTGTTACTGCTTCTTTTCGTACCAATCAGACTTCCTATACGTGTCGAACTCGAACATGTCACTCTAGCTACAATGGAAGTAAATCAATTTACCACTTCGCACCTACGGTTCAGCCTCGCATCTCTGACTAACCTCCCTCCCCCCTCAACAAGAGGTACTTTTAAATTTAAAATGTTGAAAAAAGATACGGCGTGGAAGTTATTGAATTAATCGAACGATGTACATATTGCTGTGTATTGTTTGGCAAAC
Organism: Frieseomelitta varia; assembly: GCF_011392965.1. NCBI lineage: Eukaryota > Metazoa > Arthropoda > Insecta > Hymenoptera > Apidae > Frieseomelitta > Frieseomelitta varia. The sequence goes on from NW_025109694.1 coordinate 89,937, forward strand.
ATTTGAAACATTATTGTGAAGATCCACTTCTTCACAAACGAACAAACGAGACACTCGATGAGAAGTAGAGTATAATTTCTCTCATGCGAGCGTACAGCAATGCCACTCGATGGTATTTTCGCAAAATTTCAGAAGTGTTCTTATAAGATGAAGAAGTACAATGCCCTCTGATCGAGTTTCCTGTTTGTATATTTCTAGAAATGAACGACACATGCAATTTTCTCCGAGCAAGAATAAACCCGACTCGGGAGTTCTTGTTCCAAAAGTTATTTTATTCGCTTCGGAATATGGGCCATCGCACTAGCCTATGGCAAATGACCCCAATCGTCAAATACATTATTTCGATGACAAGACAGAAATTCCACAGAAAAATTTTACTATTCGAGATAATTGACGTGTTTTGAACTGACCCGACTTGCGTCTATCTCTGTGTACCGATTTTTAAAGTTCCGATATCGTTCTAAATATAAAATAACGACAGAAAGTATAAATAATGTCTGGTGTTATTAGCTTATTTCAATACTAATTCTTCGTATTGTATTTCAATTCAATGTCTCCTGTTTCATCGGATCTCCAATGGAATACTATCTATTCTTTGGTCGTTTTTGAAACGTCACAAAATAAATGACAATGACAAATAGAATATTCGATATACTCTGTTAAGGAACGACATTGATACTAAGAAAATAGCAAGCTATTAGAAAATCGAATAGAGCTATTCGGATATAATTATTCCGATTGGTTGCGTCCTTCGAGAACATGTGTATACAAAGTGCATACGCACCTGCATAGCATTAACTATGTTCCGGTGTACAAGATAGTACAGACGAAATGACTCCCACCCTCCTTCCCCTCTTCCACCCGTTCCCATCACCCCTTACACATAACCAAAATATTACTGTACAATCCCGTGCCTTATTGTATAATAATAATAATAATAATAAAAAACATAACTCTCATAATTAAGGCAAAAATTAACGATTGTTTACTGTTAATGTAGCAATAAGTGCAATGTAGTAAATTTCTATCTTAAGATTGCGCGTGCTCCAGGGCTGGAGCCTTTAATCTAAGAAGACTTCAAGCCGATAAGCTTTTACTCGTTATACCTTTGTAAATATGTAAATACTGTATATACTGGCACAAAATAAACGTCTGTTAATAAAAAAAAAAAAAAAAAAAAAAAAAAAACATAACCCCTATAGTTAAAGCAAAAATTAACGCTTGTTTACTATTACTGTAGCAATAAGTGTAATGTAGTAAATTTCTATCTTAAGATTGCGCGTGCTCCAGGGCTAGAGCTTTTAATCTAACCGAAAAGCTTTTACTCGTTATGCTCTTGTACATATGTAAATACTGTATATACTGGCACAAAATAAACGTCTGTTAATAAAAAAAAAAGAAAAAAAAAAGGTTGTATAATTCGCAAGCAATTGCCGCAAACTGTTTTCAGCCATAAAGAAAAGAACAGCACAACCGCAACCAGAAACACAAGTTCCACCAAACAACAGACACCGACACTGCCAAGATCAGCTCCAATAATCCATGATAGCTTCTTGAACACAGCTAACAGAAGCTACGCTGGAACAGATCACAGCTTCAACAATCCAATTCCTTGACCTGGGGGACAATAAATACGCAACCGAACCAAAAGATAACCTGCAAAGACTTTCCAAAAAAATTCCAACACTAGCTACGACCCAACACCCGCTACGAATACCTCACATACTGCAACAATACCGAACAATAACACACAAACAGACCAACATACCATCACGGAATCCGCCATAAACACACCAATATCCTTAAAAGAACTCACGTCCACGTTTCAATTAACAAAAAACTCATCCCCTGGACCAAACAACATCTCCAACGCTCTTATAAAACAACTTCCCGACGTTGGAATCGAATATCTGTTAAAAATATACAACTGTATATGGACCCAACAAGCATTCCCAGACGAGTGGAGAAAAGCGATCATAATACCGATTCCCAAACCAAACAAAGAAGACAAGCATATACCGGAAAATTACAGACCTAGCCCTGCCTATGCAAAATCCTCAACAAACGATTAAGATGGCATCTAGAATCCAATAATATGCTCACACCTAACCAGTATGGATTTAGACAATATCGATCAACCACAGACATCTTAATAAACATAGAAACAAGCATAAGCGAAGCGTTCCTAAACAATGAACACCTCGTTAAAGTATGCCTAGACATCGAAAAAGCATACAACATGATACAAAAAACCAAAATCATAAACACCCTGATCTCGTTGCGAATAAAAGAAAACATGCTCGTCTTCATTAAAAACTTCCTAAAAAACAGATACATTCAGGTTAGAATCAACGGACACCTCTCCAATCCAACCATAATACAAAACGGGGTACCACAAGGGTCGGCAATTAGCGCCACCCTATTTCTAATAGGCATCAACGACATAATCAGAAGTATAAAACCTCCGGTCCAAGGAAGCCTGTTCGCAGACGACCTTACCCTCACATACAGTGGAAAGAACATTAACACGACAATCGGGCTACTACAAACAAGCCTGAACGAGCTAATAAGATGGTCAAAAAATTCAGGACTCAACTTTTCCCCCCAAAAAACTAAATTTATAATCTTTTCCAAAAAATGAAAATTGCTCCAAAATATACCGAAACTATATATGGAAAATGTCGAGATAAACAGAGTCAACAACATAAGGCTACTCGGATTAACTTTCGACCAAAAACTGATATGGCTTCCCCACTTAAAAGCTCTCAAACAGGTATGTTCCCAACTAATCAACATCATAAAAGCCCTAGCCCACTGGGGAGCAGACCAAGAAATTCTTTTAAAGACTACCTACCAAGCACTAATAGAAGCAAATTGGATTATGGATCAATAGTATACAATTTAACCAAACCTAACATAATCAAAATAATAGAACCCATCCAAAACACGGTACTCAGGCTAGCCACAAGAAGCTACCGCACAAGTCAATAGCCAGCATACTATTTGAAGCCAAGGAAATGCCCCTCGAACAAAGAAGAAAACTACTCAGCTTAAAATACGCTATAAAAATAGCATCACCACCGAATAATCCAACATACAACAACACTTTTGCCGGCAGATTAACAAACCATCACAACAGAAACTCAAGACTCCCGAAACCATTCTGTACAAGACTAAAAAAATCCCAATACAACAGAAATTACTTCAACACCAATCATTGAACGCAACCACGGAAAAATAGCCCCATGGACATTAAAAACACCAAAAACAAATACCGACCTGGCTAATTACAAAAAAAATGAAAAAAACAACATAGAACGCAAACAGGATTTCCAGAAACTAAACTACACCTACAAGTACTACCACAAGATCTATACAGACGCTTCCAAAACCAAACACGGAATAGGATTCGCAATTGTCACAGAAAACTCTACGAAAAAACAACGACTCTCCAACCACACATCCGCCTCCAACCACAAACACCAACATCGCCAAAAAGAATGAAGTCATACAAATGATTCAGGAAACATACACCGAACTTACCAATGACCACAAACAATCACCTGGGGATCCCGTCACACCAAGGAATTGAAGGTAACGAAAAAGCCAACTCCTTAGCCAAAGAAGCAACAACAGACCAAACAAAAGAAACCAACATTCCAATCCCACACCAAGACCTATTAGCTTCAATGACCAAAGCGGAAAGAGAAGAATAGAACAGAATTTGGATTACGACAAATAGAACCAAAATACACGACATAGCACACCATTTCTATCAAAAAATACCAAACAACAATCTAAGCAACAGAAAAGAAAGGATATCTATGACTAGACTTCGAATCGGACACTCCAAGATCACACACGAATACCTCCTAAGCAAAACAGAACCACCTTTCTGCAACACCTGCAACCAACAAATCACCACACAGCACCTGCTACATGAAAAGCAGAAAATACCGAAACATAAGAAGTAAATACGGATTAAACTAAAACACTGTCCTAACCAACAAAAAAACGTTATCAAATAATTATTACCTAAAGGAGACCCAACTACTAGACCAGTTATAAAGAGACAATTTCAACACGTCGCTAAAGACCCCGTAGTTGATGCGACGCTAAATCCCCATTAAAAGAAAAAAAAAAAAAAAAAAATAAGGAATAACATTAAATACCACTTAGACAGTAAAATCACACTTGATTATTTCCAAGCTATAATGATTTCATTAGAAACCTTAAATGGACCAACACAAATGTCAGCAATTTACTCTCTCCATCTAAACATAAGGTGACTCCTGAACAATATAAAAATATTTTCCAAACAAATTCCTCGTTGCAGGAGATTACAACGCAAAACATAACTTATGGGGATCAAAAAGAATTTCACCAAGTGACAGAACTTTATTGCATGTGATAGAAAAATTATCGCTAATCCCGTTTTCAACTGGTAAACCAACGTATTGGCCTGCAGCAAATAAGAATATAGATATAGATATATAGATATATAGATTTTGCTGCAATAAAAGGACTAAATAAGTCCACTTCCAACTATCAATAACTTTCGACCTTGTCTCTGATCATATATCCATAATCATAAATTGCCTACAAAAACCTTCAAAAATAGAAACTTACCTCCATTCTATCCAATAACACAACAGACTGGGAACAATTCAAGTTCCTAATTAATCAAAATCTGCAATGTCTCCTTAAAAACACCTGAACACATCGAGAGTTGAGTCGATTACCTAACACAAACAATTCAAGAATCAGTCTGGTCATGATCAAAACTAATAAGAATAGCAACAAACTATGGTACCCCAGCTACATATTACAAAAGATAAAACAAAAAAAAAAGTGAAAGCGCAATGGCAGCAAATATAAAACTGCTGAATCCAAACGACAGCTAAATACATATATCAAGAAAACTAAAAAAATTATCCACGAACATCGAAATAAAGAAATTGAAAAGTATTTACTGAAGCTCTCACAGGGGAGGATACAAATTACTCACTATAGAGACAGCAAAAAGGATAAAAAGGCCGATAATTCCAACTCCAGAAATAAAAAAATTGGATAATACTTGGGCTAAAATTTTCTCAGAGCAAGCTATGGTCAGAACACCTCAGACAAACTTTCCAACCAAATATTATCCCGGAAGAAACCAAAATAAACAATAATGACATCGAGGCTGAAGAACAAACTAGCACAATACGCAAAACTACCAAATCGGAAATAAAAAAAACTAATATCAACAACCAAAACAAACAAAACCCCGGAATTCGATCTAATCACAGAAAAATAGTTAAAAAAACCTAACAAGACTATTAGATTCATAAGAATATTATTTAACGCAATATTCAGAATCCACTACTTTCCAAGCACATGGAAGCTGGCTGAAATAATTATGCTGTCGAAACCAGACAAAAATATTCACGAACCACCCTCGTATAGACGTATCTCATTCCTGTCGAAAATGTTAGAAAAAATATTAGAATTAAAAAAATAATAAATAGAAAACTAATCTCTAATCATCAAGTTGGTTTTAGAGATAAGTATGTTACAATCGAACAAGTACACAGGCTTACCAACAAAATTATTCAGGCTCTTGAAGATAAAGAGTACATTACATGCCTATTCTTGGATGATCTTGCAGAAGAAGTATTTGACAAAGTCTGACATGAAGAACTCCTAAGAACTGTCAAAAGTCCCTTCCTTGACGCTTATTACCAGCTATTATATTCATACTTCACAAAGAGGACATTTTACATTAAAATAAAAAATTCTAGTGTATAACACATAAATGCAGAAGTGCCGCAAGGAAGTATTGGGATCTGTTCTCCACACTCTTTACACTGCAAATATTCCAACAACGTCCAGTAGTACAATATATGCATTCGCAATACTCACAGCACACGAAAACCAAGCCGACACAGTTCAAATCCTCCAAAATCACATAAAAAAGCTAGAAACATGGCTACTGAAGAAGAAAATAAAGGTTAACTACAATAAATGCAAACACATCACCTTTACACTACGAAGAGCAGAAATCCCAGAAATTACACTACATGGTAATCCTGTCCAGCAAACAAAAGTAGTCAAATATCTCAGATTACACCTAGATTCAAAACTAATCTGGAAACAACACTTGCACAAGAAAATAGAATAAATCCGAAGCAAAAGAAAAGAAATCTGAAAAGAAAATAAATCTAAATTCGCAATCCGTTTCCAGGATTTATGTACAGTCAAATTAGCTGAATCTCAGTGCAAAATAAGGATACTGTTCCAATTGATACCCTGCTCTGAGATGTTTACTCAATTGGAGAATTTAACCGTTCGGACGATAATTTTACGATACCAAACGTATAAAATACAACGAAAGAAAATGGTATAAAAATTAGATACAGGATTACATCGTGGTAGTGTCTCCGGTCGATTGCTATTGTCCGAAGACGGATGTTTGTACGTACATATGATAATACTTGTCCCCATTTCTATTGAGAGTTACATTTGTGTGTTCTGTTTATTCTAGACTAGAAATGGATAAACTAGCAGGCAGCAGGGCGCACGTGACCCTTGCCCTTACTTTTCTGATCACTAGCCCTATTCTCCCTTCACTGCGTCGCGGTCATCACACAATCGCATTAGGTATATATGTAAATTGTTTTCTTCACTGTAACTGCTAAAGTTAAAAGAAGATAGGGAAAGTAGTTTGTATTGCCCGCTGCAGAATAGAGTGAAAATTAATTTTCATAGTGGAGAAACCGGCAGTCATTGTGAATGAGTAGCTCCGTGGCGGAAAACAACCGCCTCTGATTCTAGACATTCGAGTTAAGCTCGGTGCAGACGAACAGTCTGAGGGCGGCGATGCTTTGGAAGAACAGAGACACAAAGTTCTTTTGTTTCATAAAAAGAAGGATGAAAGAATATTATATTTCTGTTTTTTCAAAAGAAAACGATGATTTGCCGCAAATTGCTCGTCTGTACAGGTTTAACGTTGTCTGCTAATTGCTTATTTTTTTATATATAATAATTTCATTATTATTTTTTATAATAATTTTATATATAATATATAATAAATTGAAGGATCTACCTTCCAAAAAAATGAATTCTCGAAGCCAAGATTTTATATCTTTAGAGTTTTACATCCTTCATAACGCCTTTCAAATTTCATTTCGATCGATGGCTATTCAAATTAAAAAAATATATGGTCAATATGACAATGGCCAATGGCCAATCAAAATAATTTTAAGAAGTAATTTAATTAAAAATTATTTTAAAAAATAATGAAGTATAAATTATTATATATTAAAAATGTGTACTAATATCAAAAAACACGGATAGAGCTCTTTCTGATATGTATATAATATACATAAATACATAATATAAAATGGAATAGTTTTAGATTTCTTGTATCAAAGGCTGGAGGCATAGACGAGGTATATGTATTTTTCGTCTATGCTTGGATATATACAATTAACAACACTGTAACAGATATCATTTTCATCAACCAACTTCTATCATTTTGTAGTTCTCCAATTTACCGTTGTTTAAGCGTAGAGTGCGCTAAAAAACCAGTGATATTTTTCCTAGTCGGTATTTCAGACCCTGAGACAGTTCCATTTAATGTCCGGTCTATCCTATTTTTAGTCAATGCTACTAGTGATGAGATAAAATAAAAAAATATGGACAGTGTTGCCAGACTTGTTTCGAGAATTCTTTATTGGATTGAACGTGTACTTCATCAATGAAGGAATATAACGATTAAAAACAGAGATTGACAAAAATTGAGATAAAAAATTTAGTGTATATTTTACTATTAAGATCTATTTAAAAGTATCAGAAAATATTGATTGAAAAATGTTATTTTTATGAACATAATTAGATATGACGTTTTTTTTATTTACAAATGTGTAAATTCACAGTCTGAATGAATTACCTTAATCGCGTAAACTCGATTTTATGAAAGATTAGACTAATCAATAAAATATTTCTACAAATATTGTGTGCTGTAAATTGGAATAAAGAAGCACATTGTGTGCTGTAAATTATTTCTTGCAAATTTTGTTTCGAAATTTTAAACGATACCATACGCATATTTTTTTTTTCATAGTACGAAGTTACTTCTTAAGATGAATTTACTTTGCAGTTGCATTTTCAATGGCCGAAATCATTTATTATAAACAGTTAATAAAAATGATACAAAGTACGAGTGACTTAATGATATATATTAGTGAAGGAATGATTAATAACAAGTTTATTAATTAAAATTTTATGAGTTTAAAATATTGCTCATTTTTCCTCCATTCTAGTTGTGAACTAGATTAACCACTCCTTCACTGATTTCGACGATCCCTAAATATTATTTAAAAACCGATACTCCGATTTTTTGCGTTAACAAAGTCCAATACACCCGTTAGAGGAAAAAACTGTTCGAAATATCTTCACAATACATTCAAAAATCATTGAAATCGGCAAATGAATAGTCAGACCATCCAACTGTCTATTTTATTGTGCGTACAAAAGAAAAGCTAGATAAAGGAACTCAGATAAGTTTCGGATATCTTGACGAAAGCGTAGTTGCTAAAACCTAAAAGTCTCACATGTTTGGTACATTTCTGTTACTGTTCTGTCCGTCAACTCGACGAAATGATTAACCTGAAATAGGCGAGTCAGACATAATTCATACAGTATATCATTGTAGAAGGACAGCACTTTTAAATTTACTGTGACGACAATAACTTGTAAAATTTAGGTAAGGTATCAATGTCAATTCAAGGTCATGTTTTTAACATATCTGAACGTACTTTTTTACCAATTATACGATGTAATAAAAAATATATATATATAGTTGTATGGAGAAAAAACATCAATGACCTTAAAAAGTCTTTGAAAAACATGACTTTCAAAAAATAAATTCTTGCCAGTTATAGATCTTTCGATACTATTCACGATAAGCAAAAAATATTTTTTATATAATCACAATTCGAAAAGATATTTAGGTGGCCTCGCTTAAATGGACCATCCTGTATAATATAAATTTTCAATATATATGTGTGAAGAAGATAATACATATGATATATATGTTCTTATTCATTTTTATGAAAAAAAAAAATATACATATATGTATTATGTCGCTCAGATATTGGATCGGAATTTCAGGCACATTTTTCCACAGTAATAAAAATATATCTTTTTTTCAATTCAAAAAAATGATAAACGTACATTGCTTCTTCAATCTTGCCCGACTGTTTCGAGGAAAAAACTGAAATAGGCAAAATTCGAAAGTTATTAAAATACATATTTATTGATCATATAACATTATTATTTATTATTTATTATTAAATAAAAACTGTTTCAGATTATCCCCGCATATTAATAAACATTTCAGAATCCGATCGGATCAAGTAATTTTGGTTGAACTCAGTTATCCGAGACATCAGAACAATAATGCAACCTGTCTATTTCGCTAATTTAACCATTTCGATGTATTATTTTAATAGAACAGTGATAGAAATGCGACAATACGTTAAATTTTTAGGATACGTATACGTTTTGGCAACTATGCTTTCATTAGGAAATTCTATATCTCCTGTGTCCCTCTAACTTGCATTTTACTTATTCTACATGATGGTAAAAACAAAAGGAATAAGTCAAGGAAAATGAGAAGTATACATATTTTGAATTCGTATAAAATCTCAATAAAACATGCTATAATATATAATTAAATCTTCACTCATACTCTATATCAATTTTATTAACTCGCAAGAATGCTAGGTTATTTTGACCTTACTGTTGTGAGCGTCCGATACAAAAAACGTAAAAAGAAATAAGAAATTTGATCTCATTTCACAACGTGTAGTCTACTAGCTATTCAAGCTTATTTGACATTATAATAATTCACTAATTCATGGCAATTAACTTTCTAACAATTTACAATAAATGAACTCGTTTCAATAATCTATCATACTATAAAAAAACAAATATTTATTTATCATTTAAAAAAATGAATTTAATTTTAAAAATTCACTAAACGACTTACAAAATGTCCTTCTTTACAATATCTCTGTAAAAATATTTTTTGATTGAATTCTTTACAAAATCAAATTTGATGGATAAAAAATAGAATCATAATATAAGGTATAAAAATGAAAATAATTCAATTCATTCAGACTAAAATCTGTACACAGTAAGTATAAAACGTCATATCTAATTTATGTTTAATTGTTATTAATAAAAATATATTTTAATTAATTTTTTCTGTATCTACTTTTTCAATAGATGTAAATAATAATAGATTAAATATATAATAAAAATTATGATAGAAATTTTTCGTTCGAATTTTTATCAATTGCTACTTAAAATAACCTATTCTTTTATTGACGAAATGTCACCACGTTTAATTCAATAAATAATTCTCAGTGCAGATGTGGTAACATTGTTCATATTTTTCGATTTTAATTCTCATTACTAGTAGCGCTGCAGTGCAAAACTTGCCTAAATCGGTAGGGCAGAATGCGACGCGAAATGGAGCCCTCCACGAGCGTGTGACAAAAAAATGTATTGCATGTTAGGTCAATCCATATAGCTCATCTGTGGTGCTACTGAGCAGCCTTGTCGATTGGCGTATAGCGTATGCCAATGCAATGAAGACGCACCTTAACAATACATATATTATTTGGAATCAAATAGAATTCCAAACCCGAATTTTGTTCTTCTTTATTTTCTTCTTCTTTGTTTTCGTATCGTTTCTACCTTTATCCCTTTTTTTCATAGTTCTCCTTTCGTCTCTCCTTTTTCTTCTTCATTTCCTTCAAATCTTTCTTAACGACCAAAGCTCATTTCTGCTCTTTTTTTACGAGGTTAAGGTTAAATATAAACATGGATGGAACAAGTCACTCACCTCACGGGTGCATTTCAGCGTAATGCGGCAATGCGGCTGGATGACATTTTCTAAAATTATATGGAAAAAGAGAATTAGTTAAAGAAAATTTCAAATGATGCTCATATATTTTGAGTAATATTTTATTTCTACAATCGAGTAATATTTTATTTTTAGCCATTTTTAATCGTGCACGATATAAACTAAAAACAGAAAGTATACATATAGGAAGATCCATAGCTTCAACTTTTACAAATATTTTACTCACCTTTCTTTTTATCCTTCTCCTTTTTGTCGAGCACATCCTTATCGCCACTACAAAAATAACAAACCGTTAATATTACTATTCTCTGTAGTAAAATTACTTAACAAATAGTGAATGCAATTCTTGCGAATATATACAAGTTTGTAACAGTCTATCGATTTCGATAAATCAATCTGTTTAAATATCGCATTATTTAAATATCTTGTAAATTCATTAGCCTATAGATCAAAAGAAAAATGTAAATTTATGTATATACGCACTTTATGCAATTATGCATTTATTAAACTTTAGAAATAGGATAATTGTTTTTCAAAATTAATTAAAACTTGACGTAAAGTTTGTTTCATCAGTTTAACATTTTTCCATTTGATTGATCTTGAACACAATACAATGTGACACGCATTTACTTTAACATTATATGTAAGACATTTACATATATGTAGTAGTAGCGAAAACGGACATAAATGTCTGTAAAACGAACTTTCCATTCTCAACAATTTTACTAAAACCATTATGTAACAGAAAAGACTAAAATTCGAACAATTTTTTTTTAGACAAAATGAGTAAGTTCGGTGAAATAATCAAATTGTCGAATCACGACAATATATGATTATCGAGGAAGACCTTGCAGTAATATGTTTGCACATCGCGGAGGGAGAAATCTCGCGCCAATAATCCATAACATTATATAACTATCGGTAATACTTCATTTGTGCGTAAAACGAATCGTGTAATAGATAAGCAAATACGATGCAATAAATTTTAAATGCAACTTGCACTTGCGTGTTGTGTGACAAAAATTTAAATCTCGCTATTCCATGTAGATATATATGTCCGTATATATTTAATCCGTTTTCTTGGAAAAATTTATATTTTATCTGAATTAAAATTCGTACATTAGACTGTTATCATGTAAACGAATTATATGCTATACACGTGTGAAATGAAAAATATACGAAGCTATAGAAAATTGAAGATGAAATAATTTATATCGGTTTACATAAATTTTCTGCCATCCTTTAATTTTTAATTATATTTCCCACGGCGATTTTCAATTTTCAACTTTTAACGAACTGTTCGTCAAAAAGAACATTGTGACGTGAAAGATTTGTAAAATTGATACAGATCACATTAAGTTAGATCACGACCTACTTTAGGCAAGTATAACATTATGATTGAACAGTACGAATAACAGTACAATTTTATCGACATTTCATTTCTGCAATTTTGGCAGTTCCTTTATCCAAAGATAATATACTTAACTGCTAACTATTATTTTGGTATATTAAATAAAGCTCGCGAAACAAGTAATAATTTCTCAGTGATGCCTTGCACTCTACTTCTTTTTTTGTAAAGAAAGTATGACTGTGTACGACACTTTTTCTCTCTCGTTCTTTGTTATATGCTTTGATATACGTAAGCTTTCGTGGTTTTGCTTACCAGTTCCAAAAAGGAACATGAGAACGAGAATATGTCCAAAGTCATTTTATATGTACCGAAGTAGCAAGCTAAAAGAGAAGACGTTCAGAGTATATACTATACGGCATACACACGGTCACACGTACACGCACATGCGCATTTTTACATACAATGAATAAGAAATACAGTACAATCAAGCATCTACTATTAAATAAAAAGTTCAATATTTTATTGTTGTAAGAACTTAACGAGATATAACACAAAAATTCGTGTTATTTTAGATTAAATCTAGAATGTACGAACAATGCAGTGATGTTATTTTTGAGACTATATAGTGATACAAATTGAATAAGGAAGTTAGAAACTTCTCTTCTTCGGTTTTGTACTTACTCGAGATTATATTTTGTTATGTTATACTCGATATTATATTATATCAATGAATATATTTAATATAAATCAATGAAAATATAATTGACGAAAATAATGTATATTAAACAGAAATCAATCGTATCGTGAAAAAAATGTTTAAAGGTCCGTCGTTAGGATCTGTAACTTCATAATTAGAAAAAATGCATACGATAGCTAAGATTCAATGTGACATTCACAGAAAATGCAAAAATCAATAAAAATTCGATTTCCACATTGACATTGGTCCTTCATTTTGCATCAATTTCGTTTACATTAACCTAATGTTGGTGTCTATTTAATGGTAAATGAAACGCACCGTAGTCAAGTTCGCAACAGTAAACAAACTGGAAAGTGTCATTCGATCGATGTTAACAGCTGTGAGACAGATGGAATATTCGAACGATTTGGTTACGTCTGTCTGGTATTATATGAAAACAAAAAACACATTCTCAGCGGAAATTAAAAAGAAAGGGAAAGTTGACGATGGCAATACTAACCGAAGTAAAAGAGAAAGTGTTTTATTGTTGGCGCATTCGAGGATTTTCTTCTTTTCCCAACCTTCGACAGTTTTTACCCATTCTTCACCAGGACTGCGCCAATCTTTTGATATGAATGGCATCGTTCACAAAGTAATTGCACGAGATATTTGCTTTGCTTACGTACGTAAACCACCAGTAATCTTCGGTATTAACAATAAAAAAAATATTAAGGAACGCACCTCACCGAACTACGAACGCTCAATGTTTGCTTACTAGACAGTTCGGTCTGTTCGGTTTATTTCACGGTTGCGATCGACCGCGCATGGCTTTGTTTTACTGACGTCACTTTAGTATCAGCTGTGCAACTGACGAATCGCTGCACTTTGAACACATATTCCGCCATCTTAAAATTTATATATTACGCATGCGCGGTTAAACTTATTTTAAAAAATGTGACACTTAAAAGCGAAATAAATTCACTTTGGTCTTTAATCTCGATCGATTTGTTTTTTCGTTTTATTTTCTGCCTCTTCATTATTTTTATTTATTTTTATCAATTAGAAAGAATTCATCGATTAGTTTTTTTATTAGTCATCTGCAAAAGTATAATTTTACAAACGCGTACTATAACGTATATATTTAACAAGGAAGTTATATACAATTACACTTCAATCATCTTTATATTATGTTTAAATCTTTTACTTGTTCATCTATTTCGGAAATAATATTTACGGATACTGATTCTTCTTCCTCTTCTTCCGTTTCCGAATCGGTTGGTGGAAAATCTGCAACAGCTGTTAAATAATTTATTGATAATAGATGATACGATGTTTACACATGTTAATAATCAAGAAGATTGCAAGAATTACCACGTCTATTTAATTTTTCTTTTCTCGCCTCTATGAGAAATTTTTCTTGAGTAGATATAATTTCCTCTGCGTTGGTACAAAGTGAATATTTTTTTAATAGCTCGCCGTTCAATTCCAAGAATGAGTGACCCCAGGAAAATTTTCCAAGATAAAATTTTGCTTTTTCAACAAAACCTGTTATAATCAATGTAGCAGCTATAGCTTCTACACAACTTAATTGACACGATTTGCCATAATTTATTGGATTTGCAGCAACTAGAAACGGTAAAAGACGAGGATTGGGAGTTCTCATTCTATTAAATGGAGTATCATCCAAACGTGCCCAGCTGCAATCAACGACTGCACAACCATAATCTTGTATGATATCACGATCTGTGGGGCTCACACACTACAATATTTCATTTGAACTATTAAATCATGATTTATCTGCTACATCCAAAGAGGCGTCCCATACCTTTTGACCAACCGGAGTAAGAACTAATCCTGAGAATCGAGTACCTAACCTTAATATTTTTATCAAGCCATGTCTAACCAATTTTTTGCCGGAACACTTTTTAGGATCACAATGCTCGAGATCCCACATAGCGACAGGGAAAGGGAGAGGCCCATCTTCTTTCTCTTCTTTATCTGAAAATTAAAACATTTGAATCAATTTCGAAGTTTCGTTTCGAAATCTTTGCAACATAACCAAACATTTTATTCTAACCTGATAATTCATCCTCATTGTCCGATTTATCTCTTTCCTGGCGATATTTCTCTTCTTTTCCAACAATATGTCGCGGCCGCCTCGTCAATATTCTCTTTCTATTTTTCTTTCCGTAAGACGACATTTATACAACTTCAAAATATTTCGTAATACGAGACACATAAATATAAATGTGCATCAAACTGACTTTTTCAATTCAAAAGTTAGTTGTTGTCAACTTAATGTGTATGTTCAAACGTTACTAACAATTATATACATTGCATTACTTACTGTACATTTTGTATTGCATAAAAATAATTGTTATAACATAATATTATGTCATTATCATATGAACTTTTCAACGACTACTCAGCGACTCTTTTATCTGACACGTACAAGCACTTACATTTCTTTCATAACATTGCTTACTTCATTTATTAATCTATTTATATGAAGTTTACCAATGACTATAAATAATTATATTAAATTTATTTACAGTATAATGTTATTGTAATAAAAATATAAAAGTTTAATATGTATAATAATTAATTATATTCATATGCTAAATTTTTTAAAAATGCCACTGCATTAGACGGCCCTGAAATATTGTTAGAGTGGTTAACAAGTGGCTGTTCTGTTCTTAATCGCTCCGCGGAACACAAATTGTTCAGTGAATAAAGATTCTTCAAACATGTTTATAAACACGATTTGATTCGTACAGAAATGTTTCCTTTATTCTTATATTGTTCTTAAATCTAATTTAAGGTAAGCATTGGTTTATATTATTTTATATCTATGGTTTTATACTTCGTCGTATACGTATTACTAAATTATTATTTCGTAATCGTATGTAAAAACAATGACTGTTTAATGCGTATTTGTGCAATCGAATGTTTCCAGTTTCCATTTAACGTTGATATTATTTATATTATTTGCGCTGCTTAAGGATATGGACTCAGGTATATTTTATTAAGGAAAACACATCGTTTGTTATTTTATAACATGTTCGTGTGGATATACGCTGTATTACAATGTCTAAATATTTAAACTATTATTAATATTAGATTTATTTAAATTCTTTAAAAAAAATTATTTAAAATATTTATTAACTAACATATAGAGTTTTTATAGATTTATAACAAATTTTTTTGCATTTTGTAGCAATTTGTATTAATTTATAAATCGCAGTTGAATCTGTCATAATTTATTTTAAATGCTATATTATCCTTTATTAATTATTATGCCCGTAATAATTTAATAATTTTATTATGTATCTGTATTTTATAAGAAAACACAAGGAAAGAAACAATTATAAAGGTAACGGATTGGTTACGTGGAATTTGGGAGATGAGACGTCAAACTGGACCTGTTCAGCAATGGATAGATTCAATACCATCACCTATAAAGTCCAATTTTTCAATGAAAAATGAAAATCAAGGAGAATCAAGTAAAAAACCTAATATTTCATTGGCCTCAACAGAACCTAAGGACATTCCATATTCTATAAGAACAAAAGAACAACTAACTATGACGATGTCTGCACCTATTAATGTTCCTAACACAACATCAAATAATACAATAGGACCTACTTTACCTAGGTATATAGAAAAAAGATATATAATAAGTTTATACATAAAATGTATAATATATAATTACATTTTTATATTTCATACAGTTCATTGCCCCATAAGTTAGTTCGAGATCTGAGCCTACAATCTGATAGTAGTCACTGTAGTAGTGTAGAAAGTTTATTAGAATTAAGAAAAGCAGATCCAGAGGCAATTTTGCTGGGTCTTGGATTTGGTGGTTGCTCAAGCAGTCCACAAGAGAATGGTTCCTTTTCTCGTATACCAAAAAGATTTCTGCAGCCATCAAAATTAAAAGGCATAGCTATTAATGATTTTATGAAGCAGCAACAAGAAACTAGTGAATCTTTTGATTCTGTATCGTTAGGATATAGAGGTTTGACAGGTGAGATATTTATCAAAAACTGATACTTAAAAAAAAACATGCGGTGGAATTGAGGAGAAAAAATTATAATTTAAAAGTTGTTACACTTAATGTGGGACAACTAAAATAAATTTTATATAAAATTATTAATTAACTTAAAAATAAATTTGTGTTACATAAATAGTAATGTTATAGGAAGTGATGACACATTATCTGTGTCTAGACTTTATCCACATCGCAGACATTCTGGACCAATTAATTTTGTAAGTTTTGTGGCAGTTAGGTCTTTTCCAATTTTTTTTAATCTTAAAACAATTTTTATTTAAAAAATTAAAATTTTAACTTTTAATACAAAAAAAATATTCGGTTTGATTATTTTTTTCATGTGTTTAATGCTTATTTTTGCCTATTTAATGCGTATTTAATTATTTTTTTCAAGAATGTTTGTTTTGATCATGGAAAACAAGGAAACAGAATGTGCATGAAAAAGTTATGTTGCTATTATGAAAATTTTTAATGTCTAAAATAAGTATGTCATTACTTTAGTAGTATAAATATGACTATTTACTTGAATTAGACATTAAAATATGACATTTTAATTATCAATCATTTAAATTCGTAATATATTTAAAAAAAATAAAGTTGCATAGTTTTTATAATTTGCGTACTGTGTTGTGTTTTCATAAATTGTCATTGCTTCTTATTTACAGAAAATTTTAATATTATACTATAGTTATCTATTTACGTTAGCATACAGTGACAATATTACTAAACATCAAATCATTGTCCTTGTGTGATAGGCTCACCGTATGTAGCGCCATCGGAAATTGTACAAAAGATTATGCAACGTTTACGAGAACACGAAAATCATGAACATGATCCACATGCGGTGTACAATTCGTACGAACAATACAATCCATTATATTGCGATGGTACATTTTCTGTATTATCTCCTGATAATAGACAATTTTTGGAACGACCACGTTCGAAAAGTCCTGATATGCGTAATAAACGTATGATTATTGGTAAGTAAAATTTTTTTTATCTTTTTTATTAAACATATTGTATTTTGCAAGTATACATATTGGAAAATATAGTATCGAACATCAAATATTTTCAGGGCAAAAGTCATTTGCATTTGGTCATGATGGTGATCTAATCGAAATCAATCCTAACGCAAAAAGATCATTTGAAAGTATTCCAAATAATGATTTCAATGTTGTAGAAAATTCAAAACTATCTAATGATTTAGGTGATAATAATAAAATATTTAAACAAACAGCTGTTCAAGAAGTAGAAAAAATATTACTAAAACGATTATCTTCTGATGATGGTACAGAATTTAATGACATTGATGTTAATTTATCAATACAAATGTTCGAAGACTGCAAGGACGCGCAAAATGAATTAAATAAAAATGTTAAGAGATGCAATAAAGACATTTCTTCAAATATAATTTCAGCAAATATATCCGATATTCGAAGAGCTAGTGATGGATTTTATGATATGAAAGATAGAAAAATATCGGTGATAAATAAACGAAGATACAGCGATGGTTTTATGCAAACTATTGATCGTATTGACGACACTGCACTTGCTCGAAGAAGGAAAACTTTGAAGCGACAGACTACAATAAACGATACCGATGCGGCAAACTATTTAAATTTCTGTAAGTCCGATATGCCGCAATGCAAGGGATTGGAATATAATTTGAATGAAAATTTTTGTGATATTTATAAGCGAAAAAACATTTCTACAAAATCAATTCGAAATATTGATAAAAAAACGGAATTTAAAAATGAAACTAAAAAGTTTGATGTGTACAAAAAGTGTGTACAAAAATTATCTGAAAACACACATAGATCAGAGGACAACAATTTAAATAAAAAAAAAGAATGTAACAAGGAAAAAAATGAATACATTGATGAAATCCAGCTTGGAGAACAAGTGTGCATAGATAAAGAGGAAACAAACTGTTGCTGTTGTTCTGGTACTAAAAAATATTGGAAAAAAATGGAGAAAATTATTCAAGAAAACAAAAATTTGACAAAGAGTAGAAAAGAAATGGTAGAAATTCAAGAAATGTTAAGTAGTGTGTTATCTGTACGGTTGGAACCTGGTTTTTGACTTAATCTGGTTTATAGGTTTATGAAAACATGTTTCATCAAATATGATATTAAGATATTTACTTAATTTTTATATATTTTCAGACATATTCCGCGTATTTTAAATAATTACTAATTTTGGAAAATACTATACACTTAAAATGATTCATAATATTACAAAAGGTGACAAGTACCATAAAAGATATCAATATAGCAAGAATGTATTTTTGCTTATAGCAGTTACATCTTGTATTCTTTTTAGTTTCGAATGTAAATATTGTTTCATAACTTAAAATTTTTATTTCTTAGTAAATATGAATAAAATATTAATTTTTGTTATTTCATATATTTACAAATAATATATATGGTTAGTTCTATTATCATGAAATAATTTTAGTGTTTTGTTATATTTAAAAATTATTGCTATTATATATTTTACTAATATATATTTTGTTATTATTCTATGTTTAAAACATATTATAAATTTACTTTATTATGAATCATTTTATTTTTATTTAATCATATATAATATATAATATATGTATACATAAATATGATTGAAATGATTTTTATAACTCCATTTTATATTTGATTAAATTTTAAAATTGTACCAGTGGCAAACATATTAAATATTTTTAGTGAACAGAAAAAAATATGAAATATAAAATTCTATATATTTTCATATTAATAATTCAAACATATTATAAAAAGAGTTATAATGGTGATGATGATGATAACGATAATAGCAGTAATAACATTTGTAGTAATATTGATAATAAGAATAATTTAAAATTCATTTCTTTAAATATCAAACACATTTTTTCAAGTGTATAATTAAATTTTAAAATAATTTATAACTTATCAAAAGAATTAGGATTATGCAAATATTTGAGAAAAAGAAAATAAAAAATGAAAATAATTTTGCTTTGCTTTATTATAAGAAATAAATTGCTTATTATAAGCATTTGCTTTATTAAAATTTATAATTTTGTAAGCATTTGCTTTATTAAAATTTATAAATTTATAATTTTCTCATATTTGAATGAATATCTTTTTTTAAGAACATACAGAGTGTCCCAATAACTTTGTCCACTTTAAATATCTTCATTGTTTTTGAAGATATGAAAAAATTTTATTAATTGAAGTTATTGAAACAGAGAGAATAACACATTCGTAATATTATAGTAATGATTTTTTTGTAGTGTAGGAATTTCGTAGATTTTAAGGTTACCTCCACTTTTTTAAATTGAATATGTTTTTCTATTCAATCAATGTAGCTTGACATTCTCTGTAAAAAAAATATTAACTTATGTATGTTGAAAAATTATTAATTTCTAAGATATTTTATCATTAAATTTTTGTAAAATTTATATACAAAACGAAGTACGTTTATGTTCGTGTCATTGTCTTTCATGTATAGTTTTTATAAAATTAAAATTAAAATATCTCCCAAATTATTTATTTTTCAACATACACAGGTTAATATTTTTTTACAGAAAATGTCAGATTGCATCGATCAATGGAAAAACATAATTTCATTTAAACAACTGGAGATGATTTTGAAGTCAACAAAATTTTTCTACCTATAAAAAAAATCATTACAGGCCTCTCTGTACTTAATAACTTTCATTAACAAAAATTTTTTCATATTTCCAAAAACAACGGGAAATTTAAAATGAATAAAATTATTGGAATGTCCTGTACATTCAAAAGAGACAAACTCCTTTTTGAAATCTGTTTATAATAGGAAAAATCATTACGTATAATTATTTTTAGAGTTATAATTTTATAAATTCATTAATTGTCTTTAATGCTCAAGTATTATATGTATTTTTGTTATTGTGAACTAAATTTTGTTGGGGTCTTTTGCTAATATCAATTACATTTCAACACATAAGTCTTTGTAATCAAGTTAGGCAAAATTACAAAAATTATATTTATGTCTTATTAATCAAAATATTTAAAGTACAAATTAAAATGGAAGTTACAACAGAACTTATTTATATACGTGTGTATATATAAATAATATGATATATTATATATATATATACATACACACACACACACACACACATTTTTTCTTTGTCTAATGTATCATTTAATGATTTTAAATTTATTAAATTCATAATGGAAATTGTATTCCATACTATGCACCTACATTCCAATGAATCTGCATATGCATACAAATTATACAAACAGAGTAGGAGCTTTGTAGAAAATATGAAATGTACAAATAATATAGGAATATTGAATAAATATTTGATACGATTATTTTCTTTATCTCTTTCTGTCTTCTCTCACCCCTTCCTTCTTCTCTTTCCTTCTTTCTTGCTTACCCTTTTTTTCTTTGTTTTATGCAAGTAAAACACAATTTTTATTTATAAAGCTAGATCGAACATAACATACTACTGAACATGATTAATTTCTTATTCACACCGTTGTTACTAACATAAAATCATTGTACATAATATTTATAGCCATGAAATCTTTGAAATCTAAATACAAAATTTAAAGTAATTAAAAACAATGTTATTAATATGATTTTCCATGAATTTATACGACAATAGGAACACAAGACCACAACGGTAACTGACACTGTGATTTATTTTCTATATCTAAGGTTAATATTTCAAGGACTAAACATAACACGGAATCTGGTTATTGAAAGTGTTCTTATAACTGGACATCAAATTGTTTAAAGTAATAGAGGATTGAATGAATTTTGTGATTAAAATTACACGAAAATTTGCATATCAAGATTATTACCAATACAGTAGTATTTTAAAATTAACATGTAGTTTAAATAATTAATTTTAGATTTATATTAAATTTACAAAACACAAAATATGAGTGGATAACGTACATTTAACGGAAATAAATTTTTAATGTCACAAACTTTTAGATAGCTTAATTGAAATATACACAAATATGTTGTAGAATTATTAATTATACATAAAACTACTCTTAGTAAAGAACTGAGGTCCATGGTCCACTCAATCTTATTTTTAAACATGAATCTGCTAGAATATTATTTTGTAAACTGCATGTATTTACGTAATATGTCTGTGTAATGTTGACGTGTACCTGTGATTGTAGATGTATTCTTCCTTAGCATATCTTAAAATGTATATAAACAAATATGATCAAACATGATCTATATTTAATCTTCTTTTTCTTCTCTGAAAAAATAAGAAATAAAAGACCAATTACTTCTCTGCATTATTCTATGATTATAATGAAACTATTACATGGTAATACAAAAAGGAGCAGAAGGAAAAAGCATACTTTACAACTTCTTGTTGATGCTGATCGAGATGAAGTTCAACAATAGTTTCTGTTCTACTTTGCACTTTGAAGGTAACTTGTGCTGCTAAGTACTTATCTTTGTTATTTGCTGACCATCCAGAATACTGTAAAATATAATACTTATTAAAAACAGAATAAAAAGAGATCACATTGATTGGAATTAAATATTATATTAAAAAACTTACTGTCGATGTGCTTTTATATAATGTTTTTCCATCTTCTTTGAAAGGTAAAAACTTTTGAAGTAATGCTTTCCCATCTATCCTCCATAATGTTGGATCTGTGTTTCCACCAATGTCAGCTTTTGCAACAACAAATGCACCAGACTAAAATAACCAATACAAATGATATTATGTTCTTGTTATTTAGAATAAACCAAACGTATAGAATTTTATGAACTAAATAACTAACAGTAAAATCTTTTGGTGTTTCTCCTGATGATTCATTGAAGCTGTTATCATCAGAATCTTCTTCATCCTCGTCTTCCTTTTCATCGTCTTCTTTTTTAGACCGCCTTTTTCTTTTAGGTTTCTTTCCTGTATCTGAATCAGATTCATCGTCCTCTTCATCATCGTCGTCTTCATCCTCCTCTTCTTCTTCATCTTCTTCTTCTTCTGAGTGTTGTCGTTTTTTAGCAACTTCCCTTTGTGGCCTCTTTTTAGCACCGCTCTAAATATTGAAATTAATAATCGATCAAAATGTTACTTTATTGAATGTCTATTTACACTAACAGAACTGAGATAAAAAATAATGTATTTTAACAACAATATTTCATTTTACATCATAAGAGTAAGGCTAGATAGAAAAATTACAGATGTCACAAAGTTTCATTGTTTTGAAAAATGTATAGTTCAGCGCCATTAACCGGTCAACAATAATTTGTCTTAGTATTTACAAGAATAGTTGATTTTATTAATAATAAGAATTAGGATTTAATTATGTTTCTTGTTTATAACAAGGATTAAGAATCATTTTATGATAAAATGCATTTTTCATGAGACATTTGATTAGCAATAACATTTAATAGAATAAAATATATGTCGTGTTTGACACAGAAACGATGCATCAACGATGTGGTCTCTCTTTTTATCTATTTGGGTGGATTTATCGATTAAAAGATCATTTATTCTGACAATAATGGAAGGCACGAAATTAAGAGAACGGTGCAAGCATCGGAGGTAACAAGTTGAATATAATTTAGAAACATTCGTGTTTTCTCGTTCTTACTCAAATGAAAAACAATATATCTGAGTAAGAACAACCAGCCGATTGACAGACGTTTATTTACGAACGACTATGTATATATAAAAATTCCAACTAATAAATCAATAGAAAACGAGAAAATAAAAGCAAGAAACCGAAGTTAATTTAAAAAAATCGGGAAAACTTATTTAAGAATAGCAGTAGAAGCATTAGTAGCGTGGGCTTACTTCAGCTCCGGCTTCAGGAGTCCACTCTTCTTCAGAGGCTCCTTCCACTTCTTCTGGATCATCTGCAGAATATTCATCCTCGTCTGATACGTCCTTGGTTTTTTTCATGTTGCTTTTTCGTGAAATGTTTGCGATCTTTTTCCCGAGGGATTCACCGAACAAGAGAAAAACTCGAGACCACGCAAGCCAGACCAATTACATGCACGACTGTCGCAAACAATATGGCGGTATATAACAGTAGGAACCGGTTCTCACGCATATACTCTTGCGCAGCCTGGAAACGACGTGTGCTTTGCTATTTCCTGCGCGTCTAGAAAACCGCGGGATATAGAATTTTTCAAAGAGTGCATGTAAATTGTTTACAAAATGTTCGCATCGTACAGTAAATTACAGTAATGCAATGAATTAGCATTGCGAAAGAAGGAAAAGAAAATAAGAGAACATAAGTAAAAGAAAGGAGAACAAGAAACAGGTGGACAGAATGAGTAAAATGACTTAAGAACGATAATATATATTTCGTAGCGATTTGAAAACACGCCTTAGTTGTGTAAGTAATCAATTTAGTTATAATATAATCAGGTAATTAGTTATTTTTAACGCGTATGCCACTTATCTTTGAATAGCTTGTATTGTGTGAATTCGTCTGAATTTAAAATATTTTTCGAGTCGGATCGATACAAGAGTTAGCGCATGCGTTAATATTTCAGAGATTAGGACGCTCCCTTTGATATTTACGGTGAGAAGATCGCAATGTACAGAGGGGATAAACGATTGTAGAAAGAAGGTAAAGATGTTTGAGTTATATGGTATGAACAAAGGAGGTATGGTTTATCGGTCTCCGCCACCAAGGAGAAAAGAAGTTGACATATTAGAGGTAATTCGGTAAAATTGCCTAAATTTAGTTGCTTAGTTACTAGTTAAAGATCATTATGTTTATTAATGACAATGTTTAAATCTAGTTGATATATTTGTGTATAGGATTTTGTAATGTATTTTTTTATGTGTATAATAAGTGTCATAGATTGGGTCGTTGATCAAATTTTACTGGTATAACGATGAACTATTATGGTTGTCTATTTTTAACACGTAAAGTGGTAATTGTTTACAATTGTTCATTTTGCAGACTTGTTTGCAACTATCGTCTCCTGAGTTGATGAGAAAATTGCCAAACGGTGACGCAGTACACCATACAAAGGACTCAGTTGTTTCCACTTCCTTCAATAAAAATAAAGATCTACCAAGGGAAAGCAGTAAGTCTTAACGTTTATAATTCGTTGTATGTTCTTAATATAAGTGATTATACATAAATAGTGTAACTTCTGCATATACAGTTTATTGTAAGAACAGAAACGAAATTTTCACGGTTGAAATGAAATGTAATTTAAAAAATAATTAGAAGAGATCATGTTCATTGTAACACAGACGAGATATACCCATATATCTCATTTGTGGTTGTAATTTTTGCGAATATCTTGAAAACTGTTCATTTCCATGTCAAAAATGTCTTTAATTTTCGACAGTTTACTCCCAAAATGAAAAATTTGGCTTCCCAGATATCATATTATAGTGCAGCTATGGCACTATAATATTCTAGTTTCATTTCTAATTTTACACGTTAATGAGCTTATCAAACGCCGCGTAACTTCTTTAACAAAGAAACAAAGATAGAACAGAACATAAAGGCGATTAATCTTCAAAAAGAAGAATTTTACAGAGTTCGGAATTGGATATGCTTTTCATTTTCACATAGATGGTATTATCAATAATTATTAATTAAAATCATATTGAAAAGAATTAAAAGAAAAGTATTAGCATTTCGCTAGTGCGATCTATCTAAAAAATCACAGCGAAAGAGTTGATAATCATTTTGTTGTTGTTTGTTCATTCACATTCATCGATGAAAATATACATGGTATGATATGCAGGACAGAACGTATTAAAAAAATGGATAGTGATGATTGGTTTCTTCTTCCTTGGATGTGCTTTGGTCGCTGGTGTCGGACTACCCTTAGCTTTAGAATTACGAAGCTCGCATTTATTAGAAGCTAGGCTTCAAGTTGTACGACGAATGCTCTCCGAAGTACCATTAATCGATGGGTAAGAGATTATCATGTAAAGAAAAGTAATCGAAATAATTTAAGAATTTGTAAATTCAAACGATCATTCTCCTGATTTTAGGCACAATGATTTCGCATGGAATCTCCGGAAACATCGGGGGAGCACAAAATTAAAAGATTTCCCTTTTGACGAGGACTTGTCGCGAAATATAAGTTGGGGCTCTCAGTGGCAAACTGATTTGGTGCGGTTACGACAAGGTATCGTGGGCGGGCAATTCTGGTCCGTTTACGTTCCGTGTGAGGCGCAATTTCTTGATGCGGTGCAGCTCACCCTGGAA
The DNA here is from genome assembly GCF_011392965.1 of Frieseomelitta varia. Taxonomy (NCBI): domain Eukaryota; kingdom Metazoa; phylum Arthropoda; class Insecta; order Hymenoptera; family Apidae; genus Frieseomelitta; species Frieseomelitta varia. The sequence goes on from NW_025109694.1 coordinate 116,124, forward strand.
CAGATAGACGTAGTTCGTAGGCTTGCCACAAAATATCCAAAGAAAATAAGAATGGTAATGAACAGCAGGGAGCTTGAAAAAGCGCATAAAGATGGCGTGATTGGGAGTTTAGTAGGAATCGAGGGTGGTCACAGTATCGGGACATCCATGGCTGTGCTGAGAAGTTTTTATCAATTAGGTGCTCGATACATGACCCTGACACATAAATGCAACACTCCATGGTAAGTTCGCACTTTTCTCATTCTACATTTTGTTCGGTATCTACATTTGTAACATACGAGTATAAAAATAGAACAAGAAAATAAAATGAAAACGATCAATGTGTGTCGGCCTTCGTATATAGGTACATAAATAAATAACGACGAACCACAATTGTCGCAATTGTTCGCAGGGCAGATTCTTGTTCGGTAGAAGATTCAAATTCAGACGCACGATTGGATTTTCATAGCGATGGATTATCGGCATTTGGCAAAGCGGTGGTGAAAGAATTGAATCGATTAGGAATGCTTGTAGATTTATCTCATGTTTCGATAAGAACTATGAGGGATGCATTGGCGATAAGTAAAGCGCCAGTAATATTTTCTCATAGCGCAGCCAGAGCTCTCTGCAATTCGTCCAGTAATGTTCCAGACGATGTACTCCGTAATTTGGTGAGAAAACCTGTTTCCTTTTCCTTTATTTGTGTAAATCTATAGTTTTTGATTAAGTTGATTTTCTCTAATTTATTCATGTGTGTTCTCCTTTTTTCAAGTCGGTGAATGGAGGTCTAGTGATGGTGAGTTTTGACAGCGCGCATTTAAGCTGCGGCGATAAAGCTTCTATGTATGATATAATAGGTATGTGTGTACCAAAATTTAAAAAATGTTAAAAAATGTTATTTTTTACTACAACAAATTATTAAATTATTAAACAGAACTAGAAAGATACAAATAATATGTAAAAAAACGAAATAAAAGATATACTTGCTTTTATAGCTCACATCAATCACATAAGGGAAATAGCTAGCGTTAATCACGTGGGTCTTGGAGCTGGTTACGATGGTATATCAAAGTGAATATGAACGATCTACAGTCTATTTTAAAATTAAAATTTCGATGGATGAGCATTTTGTATATTTTCAGTCCGCCGGTTGAATTACCGGATGTTTCCGGTTATCCTTTGCTACTGGCTGAATTGACCAGAAACCGAAGATGGTCAGCTCTAGATATCAAGAAATTGGTTGGCGGAAATTTATTAAGGGTGCTGAAAGAAGTGGAGAATTATGCAGCATTAATGTCGCATCAATCTCCGACGGAAGAATTGATCCCTCAAGAATTGATAGAGGACACTGCCTACTGTAGATATCATGACGCCTAAAAATATTTCAAGAATATCGGTAATCATCAATCTTTGATTCATCAAACATCAAATCGCCTGTTCCTTATCGTTTTCTCTCTTTGTACCTGGATTACTCTGTTTTACATATTTTAATAAAGCAGGCACGGATCATCCGAACCATCGTTTTTTCTCTATTCCATGCATTTCGTTAATCAATATACTATCTCAACATACTACTACACTAAATATGCTATGGTTGTTTCGTGTTCATCACTTACACTTGCGAGTAATGTCCTTGTATTAGAACGAATTTATTTTAAATATTTTTCACGGTTTTCCTCATGTTATGATAAACGAGTCGCAGCCTTCGTATTTAATCATAGTGTAATAGATAGAAAATCAATTATAATTATGATTATGTCGTAATCGACTTGTCGTAATCGACGATAAACGTAATGATAAAATGAATATCGAATCAACATATAATTATATGCATATACTACGTATATGTACGTTTTTTGCACGAATAACGTCAAGGTTTTCGTAATCCGGTAATTATAAAGTTTACAATGAATCATATTGACAGACACAATGCTCTAATAGATTTTTTGTACAGCAAATGTGTGTACTATTTTTGTAAACATAGTCCATTACATTGTCAATGTGTTATCTGCTCTTAAGACCGAAAATAGAAGTTGTTCCTTAAATATTGGAAGAGATGAACAAGAAAAGACAATTGTAAAATATCTAATGATGAATGATGCGTAATGTATTTATCATAGCGATAAGTGAAAAAGATTAAGATTGGATCTATAACTTGCTGTGAAGACAAGAGAGAGACCAAAGGAAACGAAGACAAAAATAAAAGTAGTTTTGCAGTAAGAATAAAAGTAATTTACAGTACAGCACAGTTATATAATTACAATTGTTTATTAATTACTAACTGTCGACTATTGATTAATAAACAAGTTTTCCTGGTTTTTTAAAACGTGGCTACATTCCTTACGTTACTCAGCACGAAATCAATACGCCGTTATGCATTGATCCCAGTGATGCGATGACGGGAATATATTTCACATAATACTTTTCTCTAGTTGGCAGCGTCCGGTAGAATCAAGCATTCAAGACGGCCAGGAAGGACAACGATAAACATTTATATAATCTGTTCATCGTACAACAAAATATTTGCATTAAAAACCTTGGAAAAAATTATTTTTGTATGCAAATTCAATTAAATCTTGATGCGAACTAAGTAAATGCGATAATTTTTTCATAAGAAAATATTTTAAGAATATTTTTCAACTAATACTACTTTTTATTTATAAAAGTAGAATTAGATAATTATATTATTTTATTCTATTTTATGTTATCTAATAACACTATACTTATCTAATACTATCTAATTACAATATATTTATCTAATTATATTTTTAGCTAATATTAAATTGGCTAATATTACTGTTTATCTGAAAATTATTTCCATAATTCCCTGAAATCAATTTTCATTCTCTAGTTTAAAAATTTCATTCAAATGGACGATTGTGTATCCGTTTTTTCCGAAAGTGCTCAAAATAACGTTCGTTGTTCCTTCTTGGAATAATTCGCATATAATATAATGATAAAGGAATCGTTGAATTATTGTTTATTTTTAAATTTCACTAATTACAAAAAGAAAAATGATAGAAAAGTAAAAACTGTTTAAAAGCGTTGCAAGTATTTGAAAATACTTACATTATGGAGGAATTTGTACAACTTTATTAAAACATATAACAATCATTAGTAAGTTATAATTAAGAGAAAACGTGAGTTATTAAAATTCTTAATAAACAGTGTTTTATGAATATACAAATGAAAGGGAAAATTTTTGATATTAATTTTTTTTTTTTGGTTTTTTGGTACATATTGTATAATGTACACTATACCTTATTGTATAATATATAATTTGGTACCTTATTGTACAATGTATATTATATAGATACGATATAATATCCTAAATCAAAGAGAATCGTCGAGGATCGATCACAAGTCGATTGTAAGCAAAAAGAATCCGTTTCATCACGCGGAAGTGGTAGGGGATTCAAAGATTATATTCGCTGGTTTGTTCGTCAAAAGATCAGTGTAGCTCACTATCGATTTCAAGTTACATTGTTTCAGTTTCAAATTTCAGAATGTTCGAATTTTGAATGACGATAATCAAAGTTGGACATTGAATGAAAGGAAGAAGAAAGAAGGATGCGGATCGATGAGTGTTCAACGAATTTTTGAATTTATTAAATTTCATGTGTACCATTGAAAATTAACTTATCGTGGATTGTCGTATATGTGAATTTCGCGTAATCAGTTATGAACTAATAAAGATTCGCGGAAAAAAAGAAAGACGCATTAAACATTGAGAGGAAAAGATATTGAGATTTAATAAATTTGTATGTAACGGACACGAACATCTTAAGAAAACGAGGTGAGTTCAATTCATAGTTTAGTCGCGAAAATAAGTACGGAAAATACGAAAAATAATATACGATGATAATGATTAAAATACGAAAATCATGATTTGATAATCGATAACCACCCTAAATCGTGAACGCATGTTTTTAGTCTTGTAAACATTTTCTTCTCCTTATTACGGCATACACACGTTCAATGAACTGTATACTATACGAAACCGAAGATTCTCGTAAAAATAACCACGGCTAATTTTAAATAAGATACGTGCAAATCTTTCTTCATTCGTTTCCTTTTCTTCTTTCCCCTTCTTTCTTTCCGACATTACAAATTTTCGTCAAATAAGAGTTTAAGTTTAAGGATTTGATATAGTATTTATGTAATATGATACTTAACTCGATATAATATTGAACATGTATTAAAGGAAATATTAAATATACTGTATCACGATGCAATTTCAATTATTGCATAATCCACAATATATATGATAACACGTCTATGATATTGTTAATCTAATTTAGATTGACAGATATTGTCTGTAAATAATTCACGTATAGTAATTCACGTATCTATAGCAGTCGAACAGTGTCACTAGACAATATAAGTTGATTATTTACAGACAATGTGCATGCATTCTAATTAGTATCTCCAATCTATGAGTGAGATTGCTATTGCGGTTTGTAAAATATTGTATATTTTTAAGTTTGGGAAGAAAACGAACAATTTTAGAGACATAAATCTTTAATCCAAAGTTATCAATCTTCAAAAGGATCTTCTTCTAAAATTAGAACAGCTTAAAAATTTTGTACGAATGTTTAAAAATAATTTTATTACAAAAACTTAGTTAGAAAACAAAGAAAATATTAATTTTTTGTTCGTAGCAATTTCTGCTTCTATAACATTAGCTCTAATTTTGAGATAGCTAGCACTAGGATTACAGGAGATTCATTTAATAATTTAATATACATTTTCAAAATATTGTATCAAATCCAAACAAGATATTACATTACAAGTGTAAAGCTCTTTAATGTTTTGAAAAACTTTATTAAGATAGGAAAAAAAATTGATATAAGATATTTACTGCGTAAAAATTACAATTAAATTGTGCTGCGTGTTGTCATTAACATTCGAACATTAAATATTTAAACTGTCATAATTAAAAAAAAATCGTAAGACAATAAACCTGAAATTTATTTTAATGTTTGAAGTTTCTACTTTTAAAAAATAATATCATTTTATTTTAAAATTTTCACATCGAGTAGCGGAATTCTCTTCTCGAAAATACTGAAATTGTCATAATAGTCAAAATATTGAAAAATTGTTTTCATGATTGAATCTAAGATGATTTTGAAGAACGAAGACCCCCGAAAACTTGATATGTGATATTTTTTCGTTATTTTATTGAACTTTGAGAAATCATATCTTCGCCTGATATTTAAAGTTCAATAAATAAAGGAAAAAAGAACAGAGAGTTTTCGTTAAAGAGGGTATTTTGATCTTTAAAATCAATATTTTTACATACTCTGACAATTCGTAGCATTTTCGAGAAGGAAAGTGTCTTCACCTTGCCATCTGCTACATATGTAGCAATATCTAAATATAAAAACATCTTAGAATAAAATGAGAAATGTATTTTGAAAAAGGAGGCTTCAATCTTTTAAATGAGCCCAAATTCACTATTGTACGATTTCTTCTTACAAAATTACATTAAAGTTTCAATATTTAGTATCAAAATATTAATGGGAATCACTGTATGTCTCCTGTTACAATGGAAAATAAAATACAGCTTAATACTTAACCGCAGACTGTTTCTCAACTTGTATTTTGTTTTCTGTTATCTGCAGATTATTCGCGAGCAACGTACGTAATATGTAAACGTGGACTATCATCGCATCGCGTCGGTAGAGCGTTCGTAGAAAATGTCTGCAGACAGCTGTTTGTCAGTTTGAAACTTTACTAAATAATTGCTTTTCGACTGTTCTTTGTTTCAGATAATTCCGGTTAATAAGCGAGAGAAAAAGGATGAAATACAAGGTAAGGCAAAATTGAGGCAATAATTTTAAATTCTCGTATGTATGTTATGCACGTAGTATATAAAATGCAGATAGTGAAAAATCATGTTGAGGTATAATTTCCTCGTTCTATTCTCGAGTAATTGTAAGATTTGAAAGAAGATACACACATTAGCATTGGCAGCATTACAAACGACATCATTTAGTTTCAACTGAAATGTCGAGTATTAAAAACTTTTTTATCGTAGCATTCGCTTTTTTTCTAGTTGCGTCACAAGTTGCATGAATAAATCGATGAACGAATAAAGAAGTCTAAACTGTAATGAATAATCGAGGCAAGCATTTTAAGGAAAACAGCGTGATACAACGATTATGTTCGTATCGTTAATTCACACTCATCTTATATCATCTTGTATCATCTTGTTTAAGTAATACAAACGAAAAAAGTGGCTTGGTACAAATGGCTGAGGTAAAAATGTCAAAATCGTTTAATTTGAATATATAAATGTACAACGCTTCTCAGCAAGATCAATTGAATTTTCATTTGTGTAATCATGTAACCACGTAATAGATAAATTTTGCTAAAAAGATCATACTTGCCTCAAACAAATTCTTTTACAGATATATATTACCATATCGTAGCATATATATATATATATACTTATATATACATAGAATATTTATCTCAATAAGTAGATATATAATATCTCTATCAATAAGTAGATACATAATCACTCTATTCGTAGCACAAGGATACAATAATTGACAGAGGATATAACATTCAAACTATCTGTTGTGTGATCTATTATATCATTTTTTTTTTTTTTTTTAATTAGCCATTTCGCAACATTTTCTCAAACATCAAAAATGACTGTTTATTAACTTTCTTACTTCTTTTGTTTGTTTCGATCAATCTAATTGGAGAATTTTTTTTTTATGTTTGAATAGTTTTCGTTTACCAAATAGAGCTTTCACATTTGATAAATGTCATTTTCGATAATTTAATTACATACGATATTGTAACCGCAGCTTTGATTTGTTTTTGTAGACATAGGTTTAGAAGTCATATTATTGATAAAAACTAATTAAAATTAATTCATCGATTAAGTTTCAACTTATTGTTAGATCCATACCTCCTTTAACTATATTACGAATGGAGGAAAGGGTTAGAAATCTCGCATAAAAAAAATAATATTAAAATAATTTCGTTTTTAGGAACTATGATTTAAATATTTAAATTATTATAACAGGGTGTGGCACGTAACTGTCGCCACGACAATTTTTCAGGCACTTCTGATTGTAGTAATAAACTTTATTTCGGCCTCAGAGCGATGAAATGTGAACTTGGTATACCTATTTTCCTCTTTTCTCACTCACTTGTTTCTCTCATTCATTCCAATACTGTTTTGCAACGCTGTATTACTGTAAAAACTATATTGCTTTGACTATTTTTAAATTTTACATACATTTTACTTCTGTAAACTTATTTTCTATTTTCTTATCTATTTGCTTTGGTTTTAATTTTTCCTGATTTCCTTTATCCATATTATTCTATTTCATGCATGTAAGAGTATAAACTCTTCTAAATTGTAAGCGTGTTGACTCCATTACACGGAATCCAACAACTTGGGTGAAGGGTGAAAGTCATGTTGATATTAATGTTATGAAAAAATATTAACATAACTTGTACTATAGTGTCAGACCGTTGCATCGACAAAAGTATCCAAATAATGTATAAATAATCCGTCACAGACATCATTTCTGGTTCAGAGTTGATCCTTACTAGTTCAGAGAACATAATTTTCAGGAAAAATTTACAATGAACAATTTCTGTTGAAAACCTAAATTTCTGAAGTCAAAGACATCTGAAGGTCAGTATAGTAGGTCGTTGAATTCGTTTTTTCAGAAGCAATAATCCTGCAAAAATCCTGTCAAAAATACACAGTGCCATTTAAAAAAATCAATGTGACCTTGATTTTTTATCGAAAAAAAGAGTTTCTGGAATTTTTTATATTGTACCTTGTAGCCAACTAGAAACTTGTTCATTAATTAATTTTTGTTCAAAACATTTTTTGTCACACAATCAGAAGAAGTGCCTGAAAAATCGTGGTGACAGTTACGTGCCACACCCTGTATATATGTATGTATATTAAGCCGTATTTAAAAATGCGTACACTTTTGTTACCGTTTTGTTACCATTTTATTCCGTTATCGTTGCACAATGTGTCATGGCAAAACGCGTTCTGTATTGTACATCATGATTGTGATTTGTTACTGATTGTTAGTTCGATTGTTCCGACGAATGTCAGTAAAGTATTCTACTCCAAAGGATTTAACGTGCTATCTTTTGTACGAGTGTAGACGTCCGCGCGTATCAAAATCGAACCTTGATTGCCATTTGTTCAACTGAAACTATTAAATTCAAAAACGAGTATCATTAAAATTTAAATTAATAAACATCGACTCTCGTACTACTAAAATAAGTGCATAAGAACGTAAGTAATATATATATTAAGTAATAGTAACAAATGTGCGCGCATCTTTAGGGTGTTTAAGATATCGAGGCATACGAAACGCGACTTATCCTGTATTATAAATGTACAATCATAAATGTGCTACTAATTTAATCATTAGTATTTGAGAAATTACAGATTGAACGGAAAGATGTACAAGTGTTTCACTTTGAGGCAAATTGAGAACAGCGATCCTATTACTTCTATTTTTATTTATTTAGATGAATGATGCGGAGGCAAATAACGAAAGGAATGCTATAAGTGAGATGAAACAAGAATCGATGTTCTCATGGTAATTAGCAAATCATAATTAATGCTAAAACTGCTGTTTAGGTTCCAATAACTCCATTTCCAATAACTCTGATCTTTTAATATAATTAAACTATAACTTCATAAAAAGAAATCACATAACAATTTATTTGAATTCTTTTTTGAAGCGTAAAACTTCCATTTTGACTACTCTGAGTTTTTTAAAGATGTTTTTATAGTGAAAAAAATAAAAGTACTGTTACTCTTGAAAATTGTCGAAATTCAAACACTTTTAAAAACATTAAAAATTTCTTTTCATGATTTGACTTACCTCAGACGAAAATTAAATTTTCTCTTGACAACGACTACCTAAAATCATACAGAAGTCAAATAAATAAAGAGAAAATTTCAGTCGATTTAATCATAAAAAAATATTTCTCAAGATTTTTATAGACGTTTCAATTTTTATAATTTTTTTAAAAGATGAGTTATAAGTTATAAAAGTTTAAAGTTATATAATCTTGATATATCTTTGGAAAAAAAAACGAACTCAGGATAATAGAAGCTTTACTAAAATGTGATCAAGTAGATTTGTTATATTGATTTTTCTTTTTATGAAATTATGAACAGTTTAAAGTATCGAATGTTTTATCAAAATTAGTTGTGATGCAAAACTGATTTCACAAAAACAATTTGTATCTGTCAAAGCGGCAATAGTAACGAGATTGCAAAAAATTTTGTTTGGAAAGCCAAAGCATCCTACAAAACATTACATATTTTGTTTCTTTTTTTATATTCTACATGCAAATAATCAAATTGTTATTTATATTAAAATTCCATATGTGTTCAGTTTTACTCCTTTTATATGTTCTCAAGGTACCTAAGATATATTCATTCTTTAGTTGTTAATTTTTAAGAGGTTTCAGTCGTTGTTCTTTTAAAGGTCATTAACAAAATAACTTTACAAGTAAAATATCTTTTCGACATTGGGTATATATTTAAAAAATAATATAACATGTTGAGTTTAAAAACCGAAAATATTCAAATGAGCAAAAAAAAAAAAAAAAATGGTTTCAAAGAACAGTCATAGTACAAAATTTCACATTCTGCATGCTTTTAAAGAACCTCAAAACTGCTTTGAGCTTAATTTGTGTATTATGAAATAATACGCTTTCATTTCATAAAATATCCACTCCAAATTATTTCTAGCTGAGAATTAGATTTGAATTGTTTTAGAGTTTTATTTAGGTAATTTCTAATCAGATTAAAATTAAATTTGGGTTGGGTTATATTTATTTCGGGAAGAGGGGAGAAGTTTTATCTTTGCTATATTTCGAATACTAAGAAAAAAGAAATAAAGGAGAAAGCTATTCAAAATGTTGAAGTTTACAACATATTCAAAAATCGAAGAGGCGTCTCTGTAACTTAAATAATTATCCATAATTTTAAGAACTAAATCTCGAATGAACTTCTCAATTTATAATTTTTATTTTAATCTTAATTGTAATCCTAATCCTAACTCTAACTTAAGTGTTATGTAACAAAATAATTATTATAGACGCAAATTTTTTATTTTGCAACTTGAGCGACGGCTAAAACCTTTTGGAAATTACTTAAGAGGACATCTTTGGTAATATAATGTATTATGTAAAGATCAAAGTCATTGGACATTGGAGATGGATTCCTCAAACAGCACCTAATTAACTAAGAAAGTAAAAAAAAGAAAATAAAATTTTAAAACGTCTATTTTTTTACTTTGTGTTTTTACCGAGTCGTAAAATACGTATGCTTATTCATTATTTTAATGGAACTAGGAATGAAAAATATTGGCATTTAATTTTGATTCTCAAACTGTTTTAGGCAATGTGAAATGAAAGATGCAAAGAAATTATGTGAAAGTAAAAGAAAATTGGTCACAATTGGTATATTAACGGTAATCATGATTGTTTTGTCAATAACGCTGGTCTCGCAGATGGTTATTTATTGCAAGGGAGACTATAATGAGATATGCCAGAGCGAAGAATGTGTGAAGACAGGTACCATAAAATCAAAATTTTTCTTCTCTGTATTTTTAAATATCTAAGAATATACCTCCATCCGATATAGCCTCAAGATGTAGTGTTGAAATACAAAAATATCACATTTCACTTTAAATTGTTCTTACGTAAGAACAATTTACATTTATATTGATCTTGCATTTATTCGTAATTGCAAGTATTATTATCTGTAATTACAGATAATTACAAATAAGAATTATTCTCCTTATCTAGCTGTTAGAATAATGGACGCGATGAACAGATCCGTTGATCCTTGTCAAGATTTTTACGAATTCGCTTGCGGCGGTTGGATTTCAAGGAATCCTATACCGCATAGTCAAACTTCCTGGGATCAATTGAGTGTTCTTAGAGAACAATTGCTAAAAGATCTAAGAATATTGCTCGAAAAAACGGATGAAGAGAACGATTTGAGACCCGTCAAGTTGGCTAGAGCTTTATACAGAACTTGTATGAACATAAGTAAGAAAAATGCCAATTCTAACTAGACAAAATATTGATAAAGAAAGAACTCATTGTCAGGCAAGCAACAGGACCAAGTGCGAAACAAAATAATTTTAATTATCATTGTTCATTAGCGGGCATCGAAGCTTTGGGAATGAAACCTGTCTATGAAATGTTTGATAGGCTCGAATTACCAAAAGATCCATTTGCACAAAACGAAACTTTGTCTTTCGATCTTCCTGATATTGTCGGAAGAATACAGAGAGTTTTAGGTTTGAATGTGTTCCTAAATTTTTACATCAGCGAAGATATACGAGACACGGCGAAAAATAAAATGATGGTAAAGTCTGTCAGGTGGAAGAATTCGATTAAACGTTATTTTATTATCAGATCTCATCTAAATCCTACAATTTTATAATGGTTCCAAATCTCGACCTTAAATTAATTTAGACAGTTTCAGATAGAACAAACGTCGCCAGGATTTAACGAACGTTATTTGCTTGACTCGTTACGATTTCAAACAGAATTGACAGAATACAAGGACTATATAAAGAACATGATCGAGTTGGCTGGCGTAGGGAACAGAAGTATCGAATTTGCTAACGAAATCTTGAACTTTAGCAAGAATGTCGCGCGTGTAATTATTACATAAAAATTTTCATTATTCCATCAAGTATATGTAATAAATCTATGAATTGTTTTACAGATCATGGAAAGTCCAGAACAAAGACGCAGTGTAGATCATCTTGTTTACGATATAACTATCGACGAATTACAACAGCTGACAGATTTGTACACACAACAGGTAATCGAATTAATGCTTGTGAAAGTTAGGGAAGATATTAAAAAGAAAAAAAAAAAAAAAAAAAAAAAAATGAAGAATATCGATTAAACGTATTCTTTTTAATCAACCTGTTTCAGTGGAACTGGACCAAATATTTCGAAGCGGTATTCAACAATACAAACGTAACGATAAATACTACACTGGATCATGTAGTCGTGATGGATCTAGAATATCTACAAAAATTACCTAAACTGTTAGCAATTACTCCATTCACTACAATAGGTATATATATAATACATATACATGTATATAGGATGTCCCAAAACTGTTTGGCATTCAAAAAAATATTTCAAATGAAATTTGTTCGGTTTCAAAGAGAAAGTACAATAGAAATTCATTATCCGTACGAAAATGAAGAAAATAACTTTAAAAAACTGGATAATATAGAAATGCAATTTGTTAACAAAAATAAAATATAGACGCAGAACATACAAAATATATATGTACATATGTGTACCTGATTGATATTAATTTAATTTTCAAAATTAATAAACATAATTGACGGTAGTCGAAGAATAATTGATATAAATGTACTGATTAATCGGATGCCTAATTATTATAAGAATTTTATAGGAATTGTACTATAGTTAGTTTGTTTGTTGATGGACGTATATAAATTATATGAAGCTCAAATTTGCTTCTTTAAATGGAATTATGTACTTTTTGGTGTACAAATCGATTCATTTTGGCATTTTCTACAAAAAAAGTAATAACCTGTTTATGTCGGGAAATCATAATTTTAGAAGATATTTTAACTTTAATTCTAAAAAACTTTCAATATGAAAGACAACAATATATATAGTTTATATCTTTCTCTGTTTTTCACACGATAAATTTCAATCAAAATTAAAATTAAAATATCTAATAATTTATTACTAAAACTAATAATTTATTACTTTTTTATACAGAATGCCTAGATGGATTGATTTGTATATCAAAAATTACATGATTCCATTTAAAACAACAATATTGACTCGCATCTGATCTTTATGCATTCATCTACAAAAACAATTACAGTTAATATACCTACTATATTGAATTATCCCTTACCGAACAAATTTCGTTTGAAACATTGAATAAGGAACAATTTTCGAGATAATTATATATGTACATCGTTTCGTTTTACATGCTCAGTTTGCATCAGGTTTAGATCATATCAACAATACTGTAATCAAAACGTTTCAGCGCGATTTGTATGGTGGAACGTTTATTCGACAATTGCTCCGTTAACGTTACAACAATTTCGTGACCTTGGTTTTAAATTCTCACAGAAAGTTTTCGGTTTAAAAGAAGAGACACCCAGATGGAAAGCTTGTACCGGAAATGTGAACGCAAATTTTGGTATGGCTCTCAGTTACATTTACGCGCAAGAACACTTCGATGATAGAGCTCGACAAGAGGTTCGTGTGAAAACACAATTTTCTTTTATTCAGCGATCGCTACGTAATTATGATAAGTATGTAGAAGGAAATAGAGAAAGGAATGATAGACGGTTTTCAGGCTTTAGAAATGTTGTTCGATATTAAAGCAGCATTCGAGCAAATGATTGCCGAATTAGATTGGATGGATGCTAACACGAGAGCTCGAGCTCATGCAAAGTTACGCGCAATAAGACCGTTCGTAGGAATTCCAGATTGGATTAATAATTCAGAAAAATTGAATAAATTTTACGAAGGAGTGAGTTATATTAGCTTGCATCTCTCGATCACATTCAAGGCGAATCTCTGTTGCAGATAAATATTATACCTGGAAAATTGTTCGAAACATTTTTATTGTTAATTGATGCAGCAACTAAGAAAAGTTTAAACAGTTTGCGTGAGAAACCGAACAAAAATCGATGGATATCGACCGGAACAACAGTAAATGCGTTTTATAGCGCGATATTAAATTCAGTCAGTAAGTATTTCGGTGTTACTATCCAGATATTATTTCATTCTTTTACAATCATTTTATCATTTCAATTTTCTGGCTCATAGCATTTCCAGCTGGTATTTTGCACCCTCCGTTCTACGGAAATGGCCTACAGTATGTAATTGGCATTTGATTAACGAGTTAATAATCAAGTGTTGAATTCGAAATTAAAAGGTCAAACGTATATTTGTAGATCTATCAATTATGGTGCTATGGGCGCAATTATGGGTCATGAATTAACACATGGATTCGATGATCAAGGTACAAGTATATTGAAAGTCGATGTACTGTATCAAATGCGTAATATATTATAGAAAATTAGATAAATTAGATAAATAAATTATAGAAAATTAGATAAATTTTGAATAAATCAAATAAAATTCGGAAGTCGATTTGTTTATGTATTACAGGGCGTAGATATGATCAGAATGGAAATCTTCGGCAATGGTGGAGCAACGAGACGTTACGACATTATCACGAAAAAGTTCAATGTATAATTCAACAGTACAGTAACTATCATTTACCAGAGCTCGCTGATAATTTCACAGTGAGTACCTCCTGTCTTTCTAAAACAGATATAGCGATATTACGCCAGTAGATAGTGTATATAAGTATTTATATGTGGTATATTTAAAAGTGGATATTGTATATAAATATTTATATAATGTGGATAGTGTATATGAATCAATGAATCAATGAATATTGTATATAAATATTTATATAATGTGGATAGTGTATATGAATCAATGAATCAGTGATCACATAAATCAATAGCGTTTGAACGCTTAGGTGAATGGCGTGATTACACAAGGAGAAAATATAGCTGATAATGGTGGTATACGAGAGGCTTACAAAGCGTATCAACGATTCAAAAAGAGAAATACTGATCGACTAGTTTTACCTGGCCTCGTCAATTATAGTCAAGAACAATTATTTTTTGTGGGCTTTGCACAAGTAAGTAATCACTGTTGATAAACAGCAATATAATCGTAATTTTTACTTAAATTTAATATTTTATGAACGAGAACATATACATTTTGCATTACATATAAATATATAATTTTATATCTTCCAGGTTTGGTGCGGCAGTTATACAGATGGAGCATTAAAATCTAAATTGATACAAGGAGTTCACGCACCAAATCATTTCAGAGTTATCGGAACTTTATCGAACAATGCAGATTTTGCGAGAGCATGGAATTGCCGGGCCGAAAGTTCCATGAATCCATCTCGCAAGTGTGTTCTTTGGTAATTGTTCACAATTGGAGACGTAACTGAATGTTACGAACAAAATTGTATTATTTTTGAAAAAGATAATAGTATTTTTTTCTAACTTTGCACTTTGTTGTATAATATTTATAACAAAAATACATGAATTAATTATAAACAAAGTATTATTGTAATTGTAGAGCATTATTGTAAACTAATTTCATAAGAGTTAATATCATACAAGCATCTTGTTCAGTCGGGCAAGGAATAAAAAGAAAAAGAAAAAAGAAATTAAAAATTTAAGGCTATCATAAACAAAGAAAATAATTGAAAAGAAATTTCTATAATAATTTGATAAAATTCAATTATTCCAAATGATGGAGGTTTGAATAAAAGTATTAGATATCATGTAAAAATAGTAAATCACAGGATTATCCATTTTCATGTCTGAATTAAATGTAGAGTTACATATCATAATAAATTAATTAAAAGATTGTAAAGTTTCTCATTAAAATTATTGGAAATTATTGAAAAATTATTTTTAAATAAATCTCATTTTATTTTTAACAAAGAAGTCGAAGAAAAGAAGAAATGTGTAAATGAGAAATGCAAATGATCTAAATGAAATCTAAATAAAAAATAGATTGGTTCTGAAGAAAAAGAAAAGAAAGAAGATGATGTAACACTTGAACTTACATCCAAGAAGAGTAGAAAATTGTCAAATAATGATAGCAAAGATGGAATCTATGATTTAAATGAGAAGAAAGAAAAGTGATTTATCTTTATAAGGTTGTAATACATAGAATAAATAGTAAATACGATGAAAAGAAATTACAAAACAAGATGTTAGTAAAATATCGAAAAAATTACATTCGTATTGTTTTATAAAATCCACAAAAGGTAAACTGATAGAAAATATTGTGTTTTATAATATATTTAATTTAAATACTAATTCGTACACAATATTGCAAAAGACAAACAGGTAATTCTAAGACCACAATTAACTTTTTGCAGCATATCTAATTTGTTTTTCTTATACCTCCATAGTTTAATTTCTCCAGAACTTGAAGTTGTGACTAAAAACTTATCCTTAATAGCTATACATTTTACACGGTTATCATGCGCAACTGCTTCTACAGTGTACACTGATTTTTTAAGATCATAAAACTTAATTTGACCATTTTCTAAACCTACAGCAATTAAATCATTGTTTAAAAATTCTACGCAAACAATTTTTGAGTCAAATTTAATTTCTCTTTCAATTCCTGCTAATTTTACGGAGTACACATCTATTGTTTGCATTACAGCCAACAAATACTTATCACCATTAGGACTCCACTTAAGAATATGCACATTTTTAGCATCTAATTTCAATCTTGGGGTTAAATTTGTGGCATATGCTTGTCTTCCTTTAATTAGATTCCATGTTCGAAGAATTCCATCTGCTCCAGTAGATAGTGCTATTTTTCCTGATGGATGAATAGCTAAAGTATTAACAGCTAAACCTTTGTGTGGTTTTTGCCAATGTTTCTCCATTTGCCAATTTCCGCATCGAATTGCAGCTATAGTTCCGTCGTTACTGCATGAAAATAGGTGAGATCCGTCAGGGGCAAACATGATGCAATTAACAGTATCTGCATAAATATATAAAGAACATATAAGATATACTAAAACAGATGATACTGATTTTGACATGATATGCAAATAACAACTGTATATGATTATACCTACCATTATGGTGCATTAATCTACCAAACTCTACTCTGTTATTTAAATCATATAAATAAACAGAATCATCTGCTCCACTGGAGGCTAAAAAATTTTTGTTACATGTAACGCTACGTATGCTATTGGTATGGCTATGCGTAGCAAAACTTTTTTCTATTTTATATTCCTAAAAATTCACAGAATTTATCAATCAAACATGAAATTACATTAAACTCAAATTACATGTGACCGACATAACCTACAATATAATATCCTATAATAAATAGAAGTTGTTCACTTACATTATTATCATTGTTTATTTTGTAACCGAGTAAATATTGCTCGTATGTTCCTACGATTACTTCGAATGGATCTGCCATAATAAAATAATACGCACTAACTAATCTTTTTTACTCGTGAGATTGAATACATTTGATTTCGGTGCTAATAACAAAATGTAGGTAAGTATGTACTACAAATTTATCGCTGAAAGCATTGACTAAAAGATGGCATTTGAAGCGATACAATGTGAAGGTTTACACCTTTTAATTAATAAATATTACAAGGTTTAATATCAAGACAAGAGCGGTTATTTATTTAATTTATATAATGATATGGTTTCCAGAGTGTTTGCTTCTTTACAACTAAATTTTTAAAATATTCATTACAATTTTTTTTCTTCTATCTTCTTTTGCTATTGGCGTCACCACTGTTCCACTCATTTAAAAAATATGTGCATCACTACAACAATGTACAAAGATATAGAAAGGAATCCTCTCTTATTTTATTCTGCTGTCATAGTAATAAAAAAATTAACTGATCGATAACACTCGAGTTTTATCAAATACAGATTTTATCATTTGTCATAGTTAGATTTTGGATTTTTATGCATTTATGGGAAATTAGAGGATGCAAAAATGAAAAATATATAAAATATCAGAAATAAAGCACTTGTTATAATATTTAATAGTGGACAAGAATTTCGGTAATATTTTACTAAATATTTACTAAATTTTAACATGTTTAAGGAACTACTTAAAAAAGCAAAATTTCTTAGTAAAAAGTGTTCTAATTATGATAAAATTTAATTATAATTAAGAAGTGTGAAATTCGAAGTTAGGTACGTTCCTAAAACTACCCAAATTATTCAATAAGAATTAAACTGAATTTTTGTTATTTTGTTTAGTTTTTATTTTTGAATGCATAATTAAAATTGCATTAGGAATATATATATTCCTAAATTTAACCTTAATATTAATTTAACCTTAAATTCTGTACTTCCCATTTACTATTAAATGTACCTGTAATTATTTGCAAATCTTTCTGATATTTTTGGTATCATGGTTTTTCTTGCTTTTTTCTTTAAATCAGAGCGTTGAGTTTCTTTCACATCATGGGCTACAAACTGTTCAGTCTGCCGGTTCCCCCACCATGAAAATTAGTTTCCACTCTATACATTATTTCTTGCCGCAGCCATACAAATTATTTTTCCGATTTTCTTTTAAATTATCTACGCCAAAATAGAAAAATCGATATAGTGGAGCGGATTGTCCTGCCGATCAAAAAAGTAGGAACACGGACAAAAACGGGTCCGCGGGCCGCCAGTTCGCCATCTCTGCTCTAAATAACTTTTTCTGTCGTGCCCTTCAAATACGTTTCTCAGTCACTCACTTGTGTATGGATTAGAAGTTAACACTAATCTTCGGATCACAGAATTTCCGTCATTCCGTTCTCTACAAATAGCAAGTCTCTTCTAAGCGTGAAAAGTTGTCCACGTTATGCAAAAAATACGCACGTAATCGGCCCACAGATTGTGTTAAAAAGTGCTGCTATAAGAACTATACTATAAATATGAAACTTTCAATTTTTGGCTAATATTAATACATATGCCTATTTCTTATTATACTTATTAGATTTATTAGAAATAACCAATCTGACCAACATTTTTTTTTATCTTCATAGAATACGTATACACAACGACTTAAAGACGACTTAAATAATTAATTTAACTGATGAATATTCATCATAATGAAATATAATCAGCTGTATATGTACCTTCTTGTGATACGTGGTTTAATCGAATAGATTTATCACTATCATGCAACTGAAATATTGAGTCGTATGCATACATATACATATGTAGATCGAAATCTAGAGTGTCTGATACTAATTTTTCCAAAAATTAAAAGTGTTAATTAGTTATTTCTCAATATTTTGACAGTATAATGTATAATTTAATAAAATCTATTAATTATTACACCATGCTTCGTCTATTTTTTCCTACTATTTCCTTCTCCAACGTCCAGATATGAATTCTAATGAAATTTCAACCACAGCAATATTTGTTCGTACAGAAATATAATAATAATTTCTCATATAATAAGATATAATTTATATAATATTATTATATCTATAAGATATAATTTCTCATACAAGATTCTCAAAGATATATATGTATATAGCGATATCTCAAAAGAAAATTATATATTTGGAAATATAATTTATCAAACGAACAATTCCTGTTTCGGCGAGAAATAAAATGAATCATTTAAATTAAGTGACACGTTAATTGTTTAACTAATTAATTAATTAATTATCAATTATAATTAATTAAATAATTAATTTATAGAAAATCATGGAAACGAGTACATATAGCATTTTTAATTTTTCAAAGTCGCACGTCAAAGTTCTTTATCTATAATTACATTTCTTTGTTTTCTGTATGATTCTGTATCAAATTTAACAGAGATAATGTTATATTTATGTAATATGATAAAAGAGATGATAGCTGACGTGAACTATGGTATCTTACTAATATTCAGGAAAACGTCGTCTAAAAACATTTCATTGAAAACGTTGTCGTAAACTGTTAATTAAAAGAAATTGAAAGTTTTCCGAAATTTTTACGTAAATGATGGAGATTCTAATAACAGAACTTGATGTGAAAGACATAAGGTTTCCAACATCGTTATTAGCTGACGGAAGTGATGCTATGGTATGTATTTTCCTTTCGATGAAATACTGTGCGTAGGTATTCTAGATTGAAATTTAATTTTATAAACAGTTGTTGTAATATAATATTCAATTACAGCACACTGATCCTGATTATTCTTGCGCGTATGTTACGATCAAGACTAACAAAGGGATCGAAGGATATGGATTAACATTTACTTTGGGCAGAGGCACAGAAATTGGTATAGATATTTATTTATTTATTTATTAAAATAACTATTTATGAACAATATTATCAAAATTTTCTTTAAAATATTTCGCAGTTGTACAGGCATGCAAATCAATGTTCTATTTAGTGAAAGGACAAAACGCTAATGAAATTTTTGCGCACTTCGGGTCTTTCTGGAGAAAACTGACAAGTGAACCGCAATTGAGATGGGTAATATATTACAAATATAGCAAGTTCAAATTAAAATCGCACGTTCAATATAAATAGATTAAATGCATTAGATTGGACCAGAAAAGGGCGTTATTCATCTTGCTACAGCGGCTATAATAAACGCGTTGTGGGATCTGTGGGCTAGAATAGAAAATAAACCTGTTTGGAAGCTACTTACGGATTTAACTCCTGAACAACTCGTCTCCACGATTGATTTTAGATATATGTAAATTATATACCTACATATGTACATATGTACATATAAATTAATACATATATTACGAAACAAATGAACTACTGTAATTATTTGAAATTCAAACGAATTTTTGTTGTCTCTCATAGCACTGATGTTATCACGGAAGAAGAAGCAGTGGAATTGCTGAAAGTTAATCAAAAAGATAAAGAGAAGCGTGAAGAAATACTACGGAAAACTGGATACCCAGCATACACAACGCAAGTGGGGTGGCTTGGATATAGTAATGATAAAGTTAAAGAGCTCTGTACTAAATTCTTGTCTCTTGGCTTTACATCTTTCAAAGTAAAAGTTGGCCAAAATTTAACAGATGACATAAGAAGATGTCAATTGGTACGCGAAACAATAGGATATAAAAATAAATTGATGCTGGATGCTAATCAAATATGGAATATCAACGAGTCGATCGAATGGATGAAAAAATTAGCAAAATTTAAACCAACTTGGATTGAAGAACCAACGTCTCCGGATGATGTATTGGGCCATTTAAAGATCGCAAATGAATTAAAGCCATATGGTATTGGTATCGCAACCGGTGAAATGTGCGCTAATCGCGTGATGTTTAAGCAATTACTACAAGCAAAAGCAATTGACTATTGCCAAATAGATTCAGCTAGAATAGGAGGGATCAATGAAATATTAGCTGTTTATTTGATGGCAAAGAAACTGGGCGGTAAGTTGCATTATAATATACTTCGAACATGCAAGAACGATCATTTTATCGTAATTTTTATTTTATTAGTTCCAGTGTGTCCTCACGCTGGCGGAGTGGGCTTATGCGAAATGGTTCAACATCTGCAAATGTGGGATTTTATTTGCCTAAGTGCATCTACTGAAAATCGTGTGATAGAATACATCGATCAACAACATGAACATTTTGAAAATCCTGTAGTTGTTCAGAATGCTTGTTATATGCCACCTATCAGTCCAGGTTATTCAACTAAATTCAACGAAAACTGTATTAAAAATTACTTGTATCCGAATGGAGAAAAATGGAGGAATATGTATGAACAAGGGCTTTTCCATAAATTATCTGATTGAGAATATTATAAAATTGAAACATATACTTCCATATTAACTGAAATACAATATTTTGATATAAATGTATTTAAATGAGTAGTCAAAATTTTGATTTATTATTCTTACATTGATTCAACTTAAGATTATTTCAAAATTACCAATAAAATATAGTGTAATTTACTAATAAATTATTTTTCTTCATAGATTGTATTAGGATTTTTGTGATTGGTTTTTCTGATTGTAGTTCCGGAAAGCACCAATTTTGATATAAAATCGATATAAGATTTTGGTGGGAAAAGGATAGGGCAAATTTTATATTCCAAATATAAAATTTTAATTTCGGATATTTATTAGTTTCCGAGATATTAATAAAAACTTTCGGTATGAAATTCTGTTTAAAATTAAAATTAGTTCAAACCCAATTTTTGTCTTTTACTTATAATTGCTCATTTGTTTTGCATGTTACAACACAATCTATTAAGTAAAGTAGCTTGTCTATATATATTTTTTTTTCATGGTCTGATGAAATATTTCTTTTTTTTTATTCTTAATTTTTCCGTCATTCGTATGTTATAACAAAATGTTTAAAGAAAGTCTCATTAAAATCCATGATGCAGCGATCTTTCGACCGAAGTTGTTTTTACACTAACTGTAATAAAACATAAAAAGCAAATCTTAATATGTAAAAACAGTACTAATAATTTTAAAAATAATATCGAAAGTTTTTTTATTACTGTCAAATGCATGTTTTAAAATAATTTTTAAACTTACTTACATTTAGCAGTATCTTTAATAATAATGGAAATAGTTTACATAGATATTAAATTAATATAAATTCTATTCATATAGTATATGTTTTTAGTGGAGTTCATTTTAGTTTTCATGAACAGTTAACATGTTATATTTATATAATCTTCTACAAAAAAATATCACAGTTATTAATCTTGGCCTTAAGCTTGATAGGACAGCCTAATATAACAGAATTATTTCCGATTTTTAAGATAAGACTTCACATAATCCGTCTGTAAAACAATATTCATTAATTTTAAATCAATTTGAAACAAAGGATTTATGATTTTCAAAGTATGCATTATACGTACGCTTACAAACCAATATGAATTTGGTTTAAAAATAAATTTTTTAAAAAAGTTTATATTGCATATAGGAGAGATAACATGTAAATGCAAGTGAGATATTGTATTAAATGGTGGCCAATGAAATCCTGTACGTGTAACTGTAAGATCTAAACCTTGTTGTTCTGCTATTATGTCTACTGTGGAAAGAATTCTATCATCTAAAAATTATTACTGTAGATGAATGATTTTTACATACAAGCTTAATTTAATATTTCAATTAGATTATCACACTTAAACTTACAAAGTTCATCATCTGTTGAGCATAGTTCTTTTGCATTGTTTATATGTTTATTTGGCAATATTAAATAATGATGAGTTGAAGCTGGATTAATATCTTTAATACATGTCACGTAATCGTCCTAAAATAAAATATAATATTACATATTTACTAAGTATGAGTTACTATAAATGAAAATATTTTTTTCCAAATAGGTGTCATTACATATCACGAATAAAAGTTTATATATATATATATATATATATATATATATATATATATATATATATATATATATATATATATATATATATATATTGAATGTACTTATAGTTTAGTTGGGTTAGGTTAATTTTTTCATACCTCATATATCTTTTCGCTTGGAGCTTTGTTACTTATAATATCACAAAAAATACAATTATTTAGATGAGTCTCCATGTAGACTAAAATATAATTGTTAAATAATTACCCGAATTTTTTCTTTTGGCACTTTAACGAAAAATTTGTGACCCGACTCTGTACATACACGTACTTGTAGTACATGTGTGTATTTAGTATGATTAGCAGTGTTTCTCATTTTTTTTCTGTTGTGTAACACTTTTAAGTATTTAAAAGTTTTACAGTACACTTGAAGAAAAAGTAACTTAAAAATTAAAAATATTGAAATAACTGATATATATATATATATATATATGATGTATTATATATGATATACATCATGTATACATATATAGAATAAATACAAAATAATAATTATTAATGAAAAAATATATTAATTCAATTACATAATATTAATTTATTAAAAATAACAAACGACAAGTAATAACAAAGCAATCGAACAAATGACGACGATAACAACCAACAGAAAATTATCTCTATCCTATGCTCTGGACTGATTAACTATTGGTTAAATTTGACAGCATACTAATAATAATCATTTTACGGCATTTTACAGCATACTGGTGTGTTGCTGCACAATGGTTAAGAATTACAACAACGATAGACATCGATAGATTATCTTCATCGATCGTAAATTGACACCTTCATTGACATTTTTTTCTTGACGTATAGGATGATCCATTTAAGTGAGGCCACTTAAGTATCTTTTCAAATTGTGATGATATAAAAAATATTTTTTGCCTATCGTGAATAGTATCGAAAGATCTATAACTGGTAAAAATTTTTTTTTTTAAGGTCATTCTTTTCAAGGACTTTTTAAGGTTATTGACGTTTCTTCCTCATACAACTATATTTTTGTTTTATTGCATTGTGTAGCTGATAAAAAAGTACGTTCAGATATGTAAAGAACATGACCTTGAAATAACATTGATACCGAAAAATTTAAGTTTTTATTTATTTAAATTTTACAAGTTATTATCGTCACAATAAATGTTCAAAATACTGTCCTACGATGATACACTGATGAAACGAATAACAAGTGATTGTAGTGATCTTTCGATTGTTTCTGAATCAACAGCAGCAACAGCTGTAACTATTCGATTTCTCATGTTTTCAGGTATAGTTGGACGTTCGTCGTAAACTGTTTTTTTTCCCCCACAAAAAAAATCCATTAGAGTGAAGTCCAGTGAATGCAGTGGCCATGCAACAACTCTATCACGATCAATTCATCGATTTGGAAATTTGTAATCTAAAATTTGCTTGTCTAGGCTTTAAATGGAAAAAACTATGCAACATTCTTGCAAAATGAACTAGAAATGTTCGTGCATGATGTACCATTAAATATTCATCTAACATAAGAATATGGTGCCAGCATGATGGTTGTCTGGCTCATTCTACATGCCTTGTCAAGCAAATTTTAGATTACAAATTTCCAAATCGATGGATTGGTCGTAATGAATTTGTTGCATCGCGTTCATCAGCCTTCACTCCAATGAATGTTTTTTTTTGCGAGAAAAATTGAAACAAACGACTACACCTGAAGATATGAGAAATCGAGTAATTACAGCTGTTGCTACTGTTGATTCAGTCAGTAACAATCACTTGTTACTCATTTCAGACAGTGTATCATCGTAGAAGGACAGTATTTTGAACATTTATTGTGACGATAATAACTTGTAAAATTAAGATAAGGTAAAACTTAAATTTATCGGCATCAATGTCATGTTTACATATCTGAACATACTTTTTTATCAGCTACACTAATCAGATGCAATAAAAAAAAAAAAATAGTTGTATGGGAAAGAAACGTCAATGACCTTAAAAAGTCCTTGAAAAAAATAACTTAAAAAAAAAAGAATTCTTACCAATTATAGATACTATTCACGATAGGTAAACAATACTTTTTGTATCATCACAATCCGAAAAAATATTTAGGTGGCGTCACTTAAGTGGACCACGCTGTATACTTAAAGTGTGTGTGTGTGTGTGTGTATATATATATATACACACATACCTGTTTCAACTTTAATATAAAAATGACATTGACTTTGTATGAGAAATCATCAAACTGTGAATTTCTGTGTTTATAGGAAATTTTAGAATGCAAAAATGCAATGTATATAATATGAAAAGAATATATAAAAAATATAAAATGTATAAATACAAACAAATATAAAATACATAAAATATTTCTAAATGTTTTCTATAACATTTCGTAAGTAATATAATTTTTTTTACCGAAGTTCCATTTCTTTAATTGTATAAATATAAATTGGCTACAAAACACTCTATATTTAAATATTTATATATATTGTACGACACGGTATACGAACATTGCAAAGAAGATATTGCTATACATACGCGTATGTCGTTTAGAATCATAATATTACATATGTATATATATATATATAAAATAAATATTTTTTATTTAACGTTCTATTTAAATGTTTCTTGATGATTAAAAGTTTTTATATCTGTAAAATAAAATTTTAAATGAAGATCCGATTCAATACAATATTTATTATACAGTGTTAGACTCTTAAAGAGCATCGATGCTATTTTTCAGATAGCTATCAAGATGTGAAATAAATATACAAAGTACTGCTGAATGTACAAGCAGATGAGAGGTGATTCCTTGTAAAAAAATAAGAAAGAAATATGAAAAATTTTTTCTTTCGAATCTTAGTTTTCGAGAAAATCGAATTTGAAAATGTATCAAATGTAACGCGTGCATCAAGGCAATTTTTAACGAAACGTATTCAAAGTCTATTTTCTTGAGAATGAAGCTTTAAATGAAAAAAATGTTATTCTCCTTTTTTTACTTATATTTGCACGTAGAATAACCTTCTATTAATTATTCTTTTCTGTCATGTCTAGAATTAGCAAGAGTTCAAATGAACTCGATAAATTTTTAAATTCGATTTTCTCGGAAACTAGGTCTCAGATGAAAAAATTTTAGCCTGTAGTTCCAAAAAACATCAGTTCCCAATCGATATGAAATTTTGAGGAGATGAACGAGAGGGGAGATAACTTTTTATAAAATGCTATAAAATTTTAGTTTCGAGTTTTTATTAATTACTAAAATATTAATAAAAGATTTTCGATACAATACATTGAATTCTGCCTAGATTCGATGATGATTAAAATTAAACAATAGTGGGTATTAAATACAAAGATTTATTTTGTCGCATTACTTTTTAATTTAAAATATATAAACTGTACATATATATATTTTTATAAGTAGTATATATTTATATGTTTTTATATAATAGTCGTGAGCATGATAAATTAGTAATAGATGCAATACATTCTTTACATGTGGCAGTTTAGTTTAATGAAAAAAGTATTTTTGCTTTCAGAAATCAATCCTGTAGAAATTCTACGCACTTTTCCTTCAATTTCGTTTGTTTCATATCTTTGAAAAAATCCGAAAATATTTTGACGTTTTCTTAATGTAAATGCGGAGGAAACAATTAGAAACTTTATATTTTTGTTTCATTTCTCTTGCGAACAAGTCATTGGTCAAATATAATAGAATAAACGATTTAAAACATAACAAAATACGTATTTTAATTTGGACCTGTATGTGAGTAGAAAGTTTTTCAACAAAATCTCTTCCTCACTTTTATATTTATGTAAAATCTTTCTTTTTTCAAAGATATTGTTACAATGTAATACTACTGTATATAATACAGTGTCTGATCATACAACAACTTCACTTTTGTGAAAAATTTATTTAGTAATCTTAAAGAAAGAAAGTAACCGATTAAAAGAGACATAAAAAAAAAAAAGCGAAAATCAAGATAACAGAAATTCTATTGAGAATTGAAATTTGCTCTTGAAATTGGCCAATTGCATCGTCAACTTACAGACTACAATAAATTTACCGGTAGTATTCCGACTGTACAGCACTTTTTCTCTTTTATAAATAATTATAAATTATAATTAATTTACGTTTCCGATTCGACGTAATTGTCATACAATATACATAATATTTGCTTACGACAATCCATCTGTAATACTGCAAACTTTTCACGACTCATTTTCTGCAGTGACATCGTACATCTCGTTTCTACCACCTTAGATTCCGTTCGAATCCATCGATTGTCACTGTCATTTTACGATGTCATAAGTCCTTGTTTTTCATAAATCTCTAAGTTATTGAGAAGAATTCGTTCGCCAATCGTTTTTTGATTCAACAATGAGTTTTTGATCACTAACTTTTACCATCGCTCGTTGCTTGCTTGTTCTCGTTCTCGTTCAAAGAACGATGCGACGAATATTGCAAAATTGCAGCAAGAAATTGGAAAAACTGAAATTAACTCAAAGCAATCTAATAAAGAGGTAAATTTCAGCTGCCTTGGTACGGCATTTGTTCGGGTATAGCGGACGAATGGTTTTGACTCGGGCTTTGATGAAAATGAGGACTGCTACCGTCTTGCGATATTTCACCCACCGCTGGTTCTTCGTATTTTCCCCTCTTGAAACGACCGTACAAGGAGGAGTATGGTAAATTATAGTGGATTGCCGCTTGATTAATGCTCATATGGCCTAATCTGAAAAATCGTAAATAAATAAAAGAAATCACAGATTTTCCTTTTTCTACTAAAGTAAAGAACATTGCGATACGAGCTGTTAGGCTCATTGTCTACGAAGCGTTAGACTATCACTTGCTGTATATGCATATACTTTCATGCAGTAGGTAATGTAGGAGGAGAGTGAAGAACAGTCGTCAGTGAAACGATAGAGGAACACTATAACGCGTCTCATCGCACAATTTTAATAATAAGACAAAATGTATCTTGTTATGCGGGCACAGACGTACCATCACGTCTAACAGACTACATTCTATGGAAGCGATTCTTCGTGGACAGTAGGCTTTAGTCTTAGAAAGAAAGAAAGGAAAAGTAGCGGAATAAAACGTGTCGTTTGGAAGAATAATAAGAACGACAATGTGGCGAAATGTTACTTTACCTGACAGCTTCGAGAGCTTCGGTCATAGCATCTTCGCTCCAAGGTGTGGGATTACTCCTGCTAAGTTCGATGCCCTCTCTTTTGCATCGACCGTATAACGTTCCTGTTGGTATACCGAATTCAGTCGACGCCCTCTGGACAGACGTTTGGCCGGAGCGTATTGCTTCGAGGGCACGATCGAGATCGGCAGGCGACCAGGTGGTGGGACTTGCATTGAAAGGTGCAGCCAGCCTGATGCCTTCCCTTCTCGCGATTTTGTACAAGGTACTCGACGGTATACCAAATGCTTTCGAAGCTTTGTTTGCTGATATTGTTCCAGTCCGTAGTGCTTCGAGCGCGTTGTTTAAACTCTCGTCGCTCCACGATTTTGTAGGTCCATCTTTTTTTGGAGTATCGATTCCCAGCCGATGCGCTCGTTGCCACAGAGTCGTCGAGGGTATACCGAACGTTGCTAAAACGATCGCGACACCACTGGATTAAATAAGAGAATACTGAAAAAGCTTGTTAACGAAGGAATGTTTCGCATGTATTAGCGGAGCGAAAGAAAGAGGATGCATGCTTTTGAATTACCAGAGGCTTTTGTAAGGCTCATATCGTGATTCCGTAAGGCTTCCAAGGCAGCGTCCATGTCCTCTTGGGTCCACGATTTTGAACCGTGATGATGAGAGCTGGATTGTCCGGAATGGCCCCTCGAGTTATTCTCACCAGAATCCGAGTGTATCGAACTTCCAGATGGCATCAATCCGAGCAATTCCGGTGTGATCATCATCATGTTGTCGCTATCGGCTGCGTTCTTTGAACTGACGCTCGCTCGATCTGACATGTGGCTATCGATATCAATTGTGTCCGACGAATCCATTGTGTGCAACGTTTCAAACTTTATCTTTACACTGTCACAATTCTGAATCTCTGCGAACAAATGCGAAAAACAACACAGTTCTAATGTGTTCTCTGGCTGAAAGAGTTGCATAGCATTGAATAGCAGTATCGCATCCGAATAATTAATCACGGTGTTTTTTTTGTTTTTTTCTTTTTTAATTTCTCGTTTACCTAACCCGAACTTTACGATTTGGGCGATGTCAATATCAATATCAACATCGTCGCCGTCGTTGCTATCGCCATGAACGTTATATCGGAGAAAGGAACGCCAACGATGGCAAAGTTGGGCGCTTTGACTAAACGAGCTTGCGTGGGTGGTTGCGAACCGAGCAACGTAAATCTAATCGCAACTAGTTAAGTTCGATTAGACTGATTATTTTAATTCTCTCCCCGTCTAATAACCATCTACGGTTTTATTTCACAACATGTGATTCACGCCGAGTTACGTAGCCGTCGAATTGACATTTTATATATATCGTCGGTATAGTGAAAGCGCTAGCGAAAAACAGTCGTTGTAAATATTATCAGCAACACCACCTGTGGAATGATGATCCGGGTCCCTTAAATGCGTAATTGTAGTACCGACCAATGTGGCACTCGGCGGTGTTGGTTGAGTTTCTGGAGGTAGATCAACCTCTCCGGGATCCGGATGATGACCGTAATGACCGAGACCTGTATGACAAAACATATCACCTTTTTTAATTAAAGTGAAAATGATCTGTCCTGCACGTTGTTGTAAATTAGTAAGTCGCCCCACACCTAAAACCCGCCAATTTTTTTAAACCATCTCAAGATCTTCTTAACAAAGAAGGAGAGAAAAAAAAAAAATTTGAAACAACCGACTACTAATATTATTTATATCATTGGTAAACGATGTTGTCTTTACATACTAGAAATCATAGGATTCATAGGATCAATAGGTGTGGGGCCCGTGTCTCCTTATCGACTACTTACCGTTGTTATTGTTGTTGCTTGTATTGTTACCGTTGCCGTTGGAGTTGTTATTGCTATTGTTGTTGTTATTGTTGTTGTTATTGGTGGTGGTGGTGGTGGTGGTGGTGGTGGTAGTGGTGGTGGTGGTGTTGCCAGTAGTGGTACTATTGTTATTGTTGCGTTGGCAAGTTTCCAGCACTACTGCTCCCGCAGTTGCCTCCGTACACTCCTCATCTTCGGGTTGCCAGTCTATGTGATTCTGCGAAATATTCGGTACGAATTTAGCGACGTCTGTGACGAGATTGCCTCGTTGCTTTCGTGAGGGCTATCATGCTTTCTTACGGTTTTTCCAACGCTTCGCGTTCATTGACATTATCAATGCTTACCTCTTTGTTCTCCCAATCGTAATTTTCGTTCGATTCCTCTTCTTTATATCGATCGTAATGCCTCGAATCTGTAGCGCGAGGTTCGAACGTCGTTCTAGGCCTTTTGTACCTTTGATGATGTCTCTTCAGCTTGGTGAAATTTATTCTAGGAGTGCCGGGTTCCCTTGGTGGCGAACTCAGGCTTACCGAGGGTGGCCCGTCTCTACTTTCGGGCACCTCGCAAAGTCCCTTGATCTTTAGTTGATCGGCTGTTTTCAACAGTGACTGCAACACAAATAGCATACAATTGCAAATATATTTATTTATTCGTCTAGCAAACAATGTATTCGATTTTTCATTGATTAACTTTGCGCATTTCTCAATTTATACGATTCAAATCATAACCATTAGCAACGCTATCGACGAGAAACTAGCAATTAAATATTCGTTTAAATGGACAATTTTAGATGAAAGTCCGAACGATGGAATCAGCGCGGTTATTGGAGTAGTATTCGGAAACCAGACTGTTTTGCTTGGACGAGGCAGCATATAGGCAGCATATGCGAGATTCGTCGATTACATTGAGAATGAGATAAAAAAAAAAAAAAAAAAAAATAAAAAGTATAAAAAATCATATTTCGAAAAAAAAAAAAAAAAAAAAGAAAGAAAAAAAAAAAGGAGGCACGCGTAAAATAAAAATTCTGTAGTTCGACATAATAAAAGCTGCTTCCACGCGCAATAATTCAAATAACACAAACTCCAATTCAAAATTCCATTTAATTCTAAATTGTAAATTATACTATGAAATTCACGAGAAATCAAACAAAACTATCGAGTTCACGTGAAATCACACAGAATGAGATCACGCGAACAGTAATTCAAATAACAAACCTCCGTGCCAATTTCGTCAAACCTCAATTCAAAATTCCATTTAATTCTAAATTGACACGGAGATATATCAGAAAATCAGTTCCAGTAACAACCATCTTCCCCGTCTCCAGTGTCTAAAATTCTGACTGCAATTCCAGATTGAAATTCTCCGCTTGAGAACGACACAAACGATAAGATTCGAAAGAAAAAGCTTTCACTCTAATCTCATTAAACAGCTGAAACAACGCTGCGAACTTTAGTTCGCGAACTGGTCCCTTTAAATTCAAACAGCGTGGGACAATGAACGCGAGTAAAAAGATACTGCCCGGCGAGAAGCCGCTTGAATTTTCATTAAACGAGCCCCGAAAACAATCCTCTTTCGTCAACGTCTTTCCCATTCGAGCGAGAAAATTGTGGAAATCCTGAGATGGGGATCAGAGTTCGCGAGAGTTCTTCGCTTTAACTTTGCTACAGTCTTTCCCTCGATTGATTTTCGACTGACTTACAATATTTTTTAAATATAGTATTATTATTTTTTAAATGTAACATTACTTTTTTTTTTAATATTGAATTATCTCTTTTTAATATCATATTATTTAAATGTAACATTATTTTTTTTTTTGTATTAAATTATCTTCTAATATTATACTATTTAATGTTAAATTATCTCTTTTTAATATTGTATTATTTAAATGTAACATTATTCTTTTTTTTAATATTAAATTATCTTCTAATATTTTTTTAAATACTAGAACCATCAGAATGGTCAAAGGTGACCAATTTGTCACTTTTCATCGAAAGTTTCGTAGATCTGCAACAGTGGATTTTTCAATAATTTTTTTTTTTATAAAGTGTAGAAGTAAAAGGTAAAGGTTTTCGTAAATAAATTTTATTTGTTAAGAATTCCAAATTTTTAACTTACGATCAGAAAAATGACTCTCTTTCTATTTCGTGCATTTCAATTACTCTGATACATGTTTTATATATAAAAATATGTCAAGCGTGAACGAAATGTGAAAAAACTCTTATTAGTAGATTTCTTAGTTAAATTTTATCTGAAACGTCATTTTAAATTTCATTCTGAATTGAATTTTCATCACGTTTTTTATTGAAATGTTATCTCAATCATCTTCTTAAAATACTCTATTAAATTAAGTGTAAGACTCTATTAAATTAAGCACAAAAATTTGAGGATCGCAGAGAGATTAAAACGAGCGTCAGAAATTCTATTATAACATTAAAGAATATCTCAATTATATATCAACAAAATATGAACAAAATTCTTCTCATCTTCTCAAACATTCTGAATCTTTCTTCTCCACTAAATTGAATGTAAAAGTCGTAGCGAAAGTAGCAATATTTGAAGTATGAAGTACAAAATGTGGAAAAATTCACAGTCAACGTACATAAAATGATTTTTAATTAAATCGGTCAAATTTACGTTACGTTTTATAATATCTCCTATTTTTTTTTTTTTTTTTTACTAAATTGAATGCAAAGTTAAAGTGTAAAAATTTGAGTCTACCATAGTAGAGTAAGAAATAGATATAATTCGTGAGAAATTCCAAATATGAACAGAATACGAAAATGTTTTCACCGGTATATGCAATGATTTTTCACATTACGTTAAACATTCACAATTAAATTTTACATTACGTTAAACATTCTTCGAGGACGTTCCAAGTCTTTCTTCTCGGACAAATTGAACGTAAGATTGAAATATAAAAATTCGAGGATCGCGTCAGGGTTTAATAGGGTGATTCTCCGAGCTAGTAGCTAATAGCTCGAGACGGTTCGCCTGTGAAATCATGCAAAAGTAAAATTGTTTTCAGCGGGCGTGTCCTCGCATTCGGCCGGCTCTGCATCCTTTAAGTTCGAAGTTCTGCCCGTGTAATAAAAGTTTACGAGACGCTGTTCCCGTATCCACTTGCCAAACCATTTTGCCACTATTGTCTGGCGTGTTCTCTTCAACGGCGGTTCCAGCTGTCGTCTATCCCTGTTCTTCAACTTCAATTACGTTTACGATTTAGCTTCTAGCTGGAAAGTTAATTGAACTCTCTGGATATTCGAATCTTAAGGAATATTAATGTGAGATGAACGATGGTCTCGATAAAATTCTGCAATTGCATCAAGATATTTAAGATAATAATAAATAAATAATAAATTTATAATTAAAATATTTATAATAATAAATATTATTAAATATTTATTATAATAATTAAAATATTTATAATAATAAATTTATGTTAAAAAAAAATAGAATGTTTAATTCTCAGAGAATTCAAACATAGTAGTTTATTTCAAATTTTAATTAGTATTCTTGTTTGTTATACTTATCCAATCAGTGATAATCTTCTTTCTCACAAATTTATGCTTTCCTATTTCTATATCTTTTTACCATTCTTTCCACGTGATTATTATATGACACATTTCAATCTCAAGTATATCATGTAAAAAATTCGTCACTTTGAAAGTTTATGATATGATTTGCAACAATCATATCGAGAGTGAACAAACGATAAGCACATGAACAAGAATATTGTCGATATTTTAAATTAATGCAAATTTGTAAAAAAAAAAAAAAAAAGAATCGTCAGACAATCCAATAATTTCGTAGTATTGAATTTTTTCCAAAAAATATTTTTACATGACTTCAACACCATTTCAAGGAGGATACATTTACTTTCTCTCTCGTGAAGTTTGCAAATTCGAAATCCTTTATGGACAAAATTGAAAAAATTTTTTTTCGTAATTAAACCTACCTCGAAAACTAAAGTTTCCTCTTTACGACAACTTGAAATAAATTGATTTGTCGTACGGCAAATTTGTTTCTTTCTCGCAAAGTTACAAAATTTCAGAATATTAATAATCTTTCATCGACTGTACCAATATTTTCTAAACTCAATATATATTTTCGTCACAAAGTTACAAGAATTTGGAATATCGACAATCTTTCATCGACAAATACTTTTTGAGCTCACTGTACCTTTTTTTCGTTCGCAAAGTTACAAAATTTCAGAATATTAATAATCTTTCATCGACTAATACTACGATTACTTCCTAGTCTCAGTATTTTCATTGAAAAATGGCAACCTTTGCGAACATTTCGCATCCAGAACATTCAACACGCATTGATTGGGAAACTCTCTAGCATGCCATCGAAAGAAATAAAGAAATCCAACTCGACATATCTTGCCGCTGATCTCCTATCTCCACGTTGTTAATTCGACTAATTTCGCACTGAATGATGGTTGTCACGGGGCAGACAGCAACATTTATTTTGACATGCCGATTAGAAGGAACGATCGAACCGAAAAACAAGAACGAAAAAAAACAAAAAAGAAAGAACGAGGAAAAGAGATATATATATATATATATATATATATATATATATATATATATAACGTATGTTCGGGCTGACGTCGAAAGGTAATTAAAATACAGCGTGGATATCGCGCCGGATAATATTATCGAGCGTATGTAAATTGAAACACGATATCAGTTAGCGATACTGTCTGCAACGCATGTGCATTCTCATTACGGCTATATTAAGCTTGATTCAATTATACGATACACCGATTGCGCAACCGATCAACGAGCAACGCTTGAAAATTAACGATTAAGGCGATTTTCGTCGCGGACCGCGCGGAATAACGGTGAACGCTGTTGGAAAGGTGTGTAGAAGGAGAACACGCGATTAGGCGTTGAGAGATATTCTGTTCGTTGTGTATTTTGTGTGGCTACGTATTTTTGAGTTATTGAGATTTTTTTTTTATTAACTGTATTGTTTTTTATTAACTATAGTATATTATATTATGACGTGTGATACAGTATAGCGTATTATGTTTAGCATGGTGCAGGTTTGATTCGTGACAAATGTTATCAAAGTTAAATTTCCTTTATTTTTATTTCTAGAAAAAACATTATAACATTGCCAAATGTTAAATTTCCCTTATTTTTATTACTAGAAAAAAAAATTATAACATTGCCAAAAGTTAAATTTCCCTTATTTTTATTTCTAGAAAAAAAATTACAACATTGCCAAAAGTTAAACTTCCCTTATTTTTATTCCTAGAAAAAAAATTATAACATTGCCAAAAGTTAAACTTCCCTTATTTTTATTCCTAGAAAAAAAATTATAACATTGCCAAAAGTTAAATTTTCCTTATTTTTATTTCTAGAAAAAAAATTATAATATTACCAAAAGTTAAATTTCCCTTATTTTTATTTCTGGAAAAAAATATAACATTGCCAAAAGTTAAATTTCCCTTCTTTTTATTTTTAGAAAAAAATTTTCCTTATTTTTATTTTTATTTTTAGAAAAAAAATTATAACATTGCCAAAAGTTAAATTTCCCTTATTTTTATTTCTAGAAAAAAATTATAACATTACCAAAAGTTAGATTTCCCTTATTTCTATTTCTGGAAAAAAAGTATAACATTGCCAAAAGTTAAATTTCTCTTATTTTTATTTTTTAGAAAAAATTTTCCTTATTTTTATTTTTATTTTTAGAAAAAAAATTATAACATTGCCAAAAGTTAAATTTCCCTTATTTTTATTTCTAGAAAAAAAATTATAACATTACCAAAAGTTAAATTTCCTTTATTTTCATTTCTGGAAAAAAATTATAACATTGCCAAAAGTTAAATTTCCTTCATTTTTATTTCAAAAAAAAAAAAAAAAAAAATTACAACATTACCAAAAGTTAAATTCCCCTTATTTTCCTTTTCTAATCCATCTCAGGTGAATTAAGCTCGTATACGAAACCAGAGAAGATAGGGGGCAGCAACGGGGATAAAGCTCACAATTCGTTTCCAACGTTCCCTGCGTCGAATCGGTTGTTCGATCAACGAGAAGCAGTGTCCAAGAAACGAATCGCCCGAGGTGCTAAACTCCAACCGATGCACCCTACATATTAGCATGTAAATATATGTAAATACGGGAGGTGGCTCGCGTCTCAAAGGAGAACAGGGTTGCCAACTCCGTTCGCTGCTGCCGATGTTACGTAATTGTTCGTTGCACCGGGGCACGGCCCCAGTCGCTTTCAAACGCGAGAAACATCGCGAGAGACACAACCCGACGTTGATGTTTCGCAACGTAACCTCTAACGAGCCGCGAATTTGCCGCGACCTCGCGCGAAAATCCGCGCGAAATCGTTTTCGTCTCGGGAGATTATTTATCTCGTCGTCGCGTGACCATCTAACTCTCTCGTTCAGTTGTCGCGAATGAAGTAAACGCACGTCGGAATATCGGATAATGGTGATTGATGAAAAGGAGTGGAAGAGCGAATGAGGGAAGAAGTGATCGTCGAGGTTGTTTGCGTTATTTTTTGAAAACGTGGGTGTAAGTTGCATCAATCAGTTGGATTAATACTAATCTCTCTTTGTTAGTGGTATTTCATGTTACACATTTCCTATATCCTACACTCACATTTTTCCATATTTTATATAATTCATTACATATTATATATTATACATATTAGATTATATATTTATATATTTTATTTTATACTTATATAAATATAATCTCTCTTTGTTAGTAGTATTACAATATTACGTATTATATTATATATTTATATATTTTATTTTATATTTATATAAATAACCTCTCTTTGTTAGTAATATTATAATATTACATGTTATATTATATATTTATATATTTTCTTTTATACTTATATAAATAATCTCTCTTTGTAGCATTTTATGCTACACATTTCCTATATCCTACACTCATTTTTCCATATTTTATAAAA
>NW_025109694.1:153087-155040 GCF_011392965.1 Frieseomelitta varia
TTAGTAGTATTACAATATTACATGTTATATTATATATTTATATGTTTTCTTTTATATTTATATAAATAATCTCTCTTTGTAACATTTTATGCTACACATTTCCTATATCCTACACTCATTTTTCCATATTTTATAAAATTCATTACATATTACGTATTATATTATATATTTATATATTTTATTTTACATTTATATAAATAATCTCTCTTTGTTAGTAGTATTACAATATTACATGTTATATTATATATTTATATATTTTATTTTATATTTATATAAATAATCTCTCTTTGTTAGTAGTATTTTATGTTGCAAATTTCCTATACTTACATTTTTCCATATTTTATATAATTCATTACATATTACGTATTATATTATATATTTATATATTTTACTTTATATTTATATAAATATGTTATATTCTGTATTTATATATTTTATTTCATATTTATATAAATATTTATTGTATTACATGTTATATCATATGTTTGTGTATTTTATTTTGCATTTATATAAATATTATATTTTGCATGTTTTCATTATATTTTGTATTCCATTTTCACAACTCATATTCCATATTTCTTACGTCGCGCATTCCATGTTCCGTATCCCACATCCCACTTCTCGTATTCAATTTCCTACATACTGTATTCCATGTTTCATATTTTATATCCCATATCCCATATCGCATGCCTCGATATACCTATTCCGCTTTTCGTATTCAATTCCTCACATTCCATATCCCACGTTTCGTATCTTATATTCCACATCCAACGTCCCATTATTTGCACTGAATGTTCCGTATCTCACGTACCATTTTCCACTTTCCAATAACCTTACCCTTTCCAACTAGAATACTAAAAAAAGACAGAAAAAACACTTCCAATTCCTAGCAATTTGTGGGCCACTCCAAAAATTTTCTATCCCATGAAATGAATTTCGTTATCCTACAGAGCTAATTTGCGGACAATCTCGAGATTTTCTCTCTGCAGAAATAATTTGTGGGATACTCCAAAATTTTCTATGCCGCAATTTTCCCACAGAGGTAATTTATTTGAGAGAAGATTTCCAGCCCATGAATTTTCCTCAGAAATAATTGGTGGACAGGTCAGAAAATTTCTAGTCCACAAAATAATTTGTGGACAACTTGGAAATCTTCCAGCCTAGAAAATTTATTTCGTTGATCCACAAATTTCGATCTGTTAGAATATAACAGCTCGCGTGTATAGAATAAATACTATACATATATTTAATACCAGATACATATCGTATAGTAATTACAATTCAGTGCAAAACTCTGTTAACATAGTGTCGTAAAATCTTTGTCAAAGCGCATTTACTACAATATTGAACACAGTACGTACATTGCGAGTTTTTATTGTTACGTTGATCGTTTTAATATAGACGTTAATCACGGCGTATACGTCGCATACATTATTCATTGAAATCGACCCATTTACAATATCCTTCGCCGCGAAGAGACTCTCGTCTTACGCTTTTCTTAATCAGACTTGCGATTAAAAGGAGAGCGTTACACTACAGTTCTCAGCCAAACGACGATCGTAAAGTGTTAAACGCACCTCGGCCAACTTTAAAAAAAAAGAAATTGTAATACCACGATGCGATTCCATTTGCATCTCTGTAATTAACCTAAATGAAGGTACATGACAACGCGGCAATGACAATGTGTGTTACACACATTCTTTTCTGTTCCTTCTTTTTTTTTTCTTTTAATTATCCCCCTTTTCCCTTTCAATTAATGTTAACACGTAAACACGTTAGTATGTCTGTCTAGCGAAAGCCAAGTTCGCAGTTACAATTTACAAAGAAACGTGGTGGGACAGTCCCTTTTTTCACCATGTTCGTTAACCTAGTTTAGTAATTTTCTATGACTCTCTGGATACCGTGTCCGAAGAACAATGCAACGAAATAGTTGTGTCTCATTAATAAAAAAAA
>NW_025109695.1:0-1047 GCF_011392965.1 Frieseomelitta varia
ATGGATGAAGAAAAAGCAGAGGCTATAGCACTTTTGCAAATAAACATAATGCGGCGTACAATACAAGATTCCCTCTGGAGGAGGAACTACATGTCAACGAGTGAGAGCTCCCGGGGCATTCCATTTTACCCCAGCGCCCCCGAAAACCGTTTTTCAGCCCTGCGCTTCGGTTTTACGCGTCCGGTAACTGTTTTCGATCAGAATTTTATTCTTTCGCCCTCGACTTTGATTTTTAACCCTTCGGTAGGGATTTCTACTTTTCGGATGGAGTTTTTTACCCTCGAAAGGGGTTTTTCTCGATCGGAACGCGGTTTTTTGCTACCGTTTCAGGTATTCGCACCCGATTTTAACTTCTATTTTTCGGTTTAGCATTTTTGGCTCCAATTTCGTTCCTTTTCGCTCGTATTCGGTACTTTGCTCTCGAAATCGCTCTACTTCGCACTTTCCGTGTCGGAATTCAATTTCACGTCCGAAACCGGTTTTTCGTCGGCGGTATGGGTGTTATCGTTCCGGATAACGATTTTCACACTTAATATCA
Source organism: Frieseomelitta varia (assembly GCF_011392965.1). Taxonomy (NCBI): domain Eukaryota; kingdom Metazoa; phylum Arthropoda; class Insecta; order Hymenoptera; family Apidae; genus Frieseomelitta; species Frieseomelitta varia. The sequence continues at coordinate 539 of NW_025109695.1, forward strand.
GTTTTCACCTTCGGTTAGTATTGCGTCCCTATCTGACCTAGACGTATATGCAGCGTTGAGCAGATCGGTGGCTTGCTGTCTTTCAACGTTAATGAAAGTCAGCTGGTTCAAGATAGAGTAGTTTTAAGGTTGGATTGATAGGAATATAGATTGTCATAAGAGAGAGCTTGAATTCGTAAATGATAAAATTTGAGTGAGTTTGATAGTCGAACCGTGACCTGTCGTACGTCGATGGGTTTGCTCTGAAACTTTTGTGCGCACTGTGCGATTGCCAAACATTAACTGTCCTGTTTTCCTTGTGCATTTGGTCTAATATAGCGGATTCTATGGTTACGGGATTAGGAAGATATGCTAGTTGCTTCCAGATGTGAGCGAGGTCGGTCCCAGAAAGCAGTATTTGTACTTTCTAACGGTCCCAGGATGTGTCCCTCGCAATATGTTTTGGATTTATGAATGTCGTAGAAAAGTTGAGATAAAGTCATTTACCGATCCTTAGAATTGAGCGTCGA
>NW_025109696.1:0-1048 GCF_011392965.1 Frieseomelitta varia
CTTGCAGTCGGTAGTCCGATGGATTTACCAAAAATTGAAGAACCAACCGAAGAGCAGGTTAACGAGTATCACGGGAAATTTATCGATCATTTGGTGGACTTTTTCGAGAAAGAGAAACACAAATACGTCGAGAATGCTGATACGGTGCACTTAGAATTCGTATAATGTTCAGTGCAACAAAAAATGGAAGTTGCTCAATTATAAATATCTATTTTCCGAATGACTTTTGTGATTTGTAGGGTTCTGATAGCGATAGTATTGTAGTCTCTCTGTTAATTAAATTTTCTACAAAGAAAAACGTCTTACAACAATTTAGTTCCTTCTTTCTTTATGTCTATTTTCATGTAAGAGTATATGAAGATTCTTCCTCACGTAATTAATCTAACAGTACAGCAAATGTTTCAATGTCCTCGTATTTTGTATGTCATATATCTACCTGCCTCTTGACCTGTAAAAATTCATCCTGTGAAACTAGAAATCTGATAAAGAGTGTAGAGTAGTTAAGTCCTCTTCAGAGAAGATTCAAACATAATGCTCAGAATAGGACGCTTGAATAAATAGCTAAATTGCAAATTTTACGGTATGAAGAGATAAGGGAAGGAACAGTAAATTGGTGGATTTCCTTTTCCTTCAATCGTCTCGTGTGATGACGCACGTAAATTTCACGTGACTGGCGTTTACAGTAACAAAGTAATATAGTAATATAGTTTACGGTAATAAAAGTACGCTGGTTTTTGGAAAGATCATGTTAAATTATAAAAGATACTCGGTATGAAAGTTAATGCATCGAGCACATTGTTGCAGAGGACAGCTTGAGATATTTTAGATATTTCGAACCGATCTACTTTTATTACTGAGCTACAAGATACTTTATTTACTTGTAATTCATATACGTGTATACTTGATCATATAAGAATATAATAACTTATTCATATAATAACTTATTTTTAGAATGCGAACACACATGCTGTTCTGGCGCAGAACAGAACCCTCCGAGGCGTCTTGTCAGGTCAACTCCTACAAGCCTCGGCCCTGCCGAGAATTGCCA
>NW_025109697.1:0-1049 GCF_011392965.1 Frieseomelitta varia
AAAAAAAAAAAAAAAAAAAAACGACGGGTGTTCGACTTTGGGGAAAGATTCGATAATTTCTGTTTTCTCGTTCAATCTGTATTTTGGGTATTTTTATCTTCATCTTGGACGTGTGTGTTTCTAACTGCGTTTATCCTTTCTGTTGCAGGCCTAGCCCGTGTGAACTACAGGACCCACTGTGGGTCAAAATGAGTGCGATCACTGGCAGCATCACCAAGAAGAGAAAGAAATCAGATGCCAAGCCTCAGTCGCAGATGTAAGTTGGAAACGTCTATTAGTTGAATATTTAACGAACATTTTCTAGACAACCACCGACAAAAAAAAAAAAAAAGTAAAGCATCAAAATTTCCATCAGAGACATTCAAGTAAAAGAAACAGGGGGGTACAAGTAACGTCGTGTTTTGATACTGTTGTATAAAATTTTATTTTATTTAAAAGTTGATACAACTTTTAATTTATAATATAATTTAACAATAAACACACTTGGCTTAACAATAAACTCGCACACTAACGAATGTGAATACATTTAACTAAAATATAGGTTATGTCATAACGAGTTAAATATAGGTTATGTTATAATAAGTCAAATTATTGTCACTAGATGGTAATGTTTATTAAATTTGGAAAAAACAACATTGCTTGGTACAATAGGGTAGACGAGCTTTTACCGTGTGTAGTTTACGAGGAGTTTCTAAAAATATACACTGTTTTGTGTCTACGGAAGATTATCAGTTGGCTACTTTGACCATTTTGATAGTTCTAGTATTGATTTTTTATTCGAAAACTACGTGCCTGTTAATCGACTGAAAATTCAAAGGGAGAGAAAAAGTACGAAACAAGCATATGCACGTATTTTGCTGTCACTGTCATTCCACCATCGGACCACTTAATGAATGTGTCTATTTTGCATATTTTAGCATCTTTTTAACAGGTGTAAAAATTATAGAATTATAGTAAACATAGTAAACATAGAATTGTAGTAAAATTATAGTATAATATAGAATTGTAGTAAAATTATAGTATAGTATAGAATTGTAGTAACGTTATAG
>NW_025109698.1:0-1049 GCF_011392965.1 Frieseomelitta varia
AGAGGTAAGTACATTCATTTTTGTTCTTACAGTATTAATATTGCTTTAAAATATATAAAGTAGATATTTATGTATATTTATATAAGTGTACACAGAATCTTTTCAATAATTGTAGTGTGCAAGAGATGGAAAGCATTAATTAAAGAATCCTGGTATAATGTGAAAAGACTGGATTTACGGGATTCTATATGGGGCTCTTTAGCTGACAGAAACAGAAGAGAAATTAGTTTATGTATGCTTCGTAAAATATTATTACGATGTGGTTCATATTTAAATGAAGTAGATTTGTCTGTTGTGCCGTATTATTTACATCAAAATACAGCAATGGTCATCGGAGAATTGTGCCGTAATTTAAAAATAATAAATATCACTGGTCTTTGCGTTTCGCAGTCTGGTATCCGATCGTTCGTCAATAACTGCCACAATATTACAAAATTAAGTGTTGGTTTTGTCACTTACCCTTGCGATATTGATCTAAAAGTATTATTCCAAGTGAATCCAACGTTACGATATTTTGAAGCCTATCAGACTCCAATAACCGGACGGTGTTTAATGCATTTACCAACGGATACAAGAGAAGTCGTTCTAGACTGTTGTCAATATCTTGAAGAATACTTTGTATTGGAGGTGAAACTTTTTTTGGAGGTGAAGTTTATTTTCACTACCTTTCAGAAAGATTGATCGAGTAATTAATATTTCAGGCAATTAAGAAACTACAAAGAATAAAAGCGTTTACGATAAATGAATGTGATTGCATATCCGGTAACATCTTTCGATTTCTCGGCACATATTGTAAGAATTTAGAAACGTTAAAAATTTGTCATGTTCCATCTACATCATATTTCCTAACGACAGACACATTACATATTACGCTATTATCCAGTCTCAAAGCTCTGACAGTTAGTAAGAACAGTATAATTACGGACGGATTTCTTTTTCGTCTGGTAATGACATGCCAGAATCTCACGTATCTAGACATTTCCAGTAAGTCAGATATCATACGGAAGTAATTCACTATATAATAATTTACTCAATTTCTCGTCTGTTGC
>NW_025109699.1:0-1049 GCF_011392965.1 Frieseomelitta varia
TCATTAATCGACACTATTAGCAGTTACTACTCTGCATGACATTGACTCACGCCAGCCTACTTACTTATAATCCTCAATGAGGATTTATTGTAATGTTCTTAATGTAATAAAGAAAGAATCTAGTGGATGTGCTATTAAGTGATAAAATGTTGACTTATCTGAATGAGTAAATCATTGGTTATTGAAATCTTGTAGTATAATATTAGTTCTTTGTGTGTCTTTAAATTTTATTGTGATCTAACGTACATATGTACACGAATGTTTATCAAACATTCAGATAAATATTAATTGCCGGAAGAATGAAAATTCCCTTGAAGAACTAAATTTCCAATCCAGCATGATCAGGCATTCGTACTGTGCCTTTCAGTCGAAGGAGAAAAACTTATAGAAAAAATTCATAACCATATAAATTGTGCTCGATGCGAAAATCGCAAATATTTAGATAGAGATTCCTCTGCAATTCGTTTCCGGAAATTGTTTCATCCTATACTCTTTATTGTATCCTATACAATCCTTATTTTATTTTGTCCTATATAAAAAATACGGCATGCAAAATTAAAGTAGGTCCGTACAGCAATCTGTGATTTGAACACATCCATTTTCATTTTCAATATACATATCGATTCATTGCTCATTTAATACCTACATAGCACTGCTATGATTACTTAAGAAAAAGAAATGAAACCTTTCGATGCTCTAGTGGTTTGGAGAGGGGACGATGCAACGTCCGATGATCACTACTTTTGTTTCAGCAAAGTTATTAAATGTAAGCCAGAAGGTACTATACATGATATACTAACATTCCATATGTCAGAAGAAGAGAGAAATTGTCGATGTCACTGGAAACTGCGATTGGAAGATTAAATACATTTAAAAGCATCTGATGAAAGACACATATATTTAATATATATTGAATAAAGCAAACTTATTTAACAGGCTTAAAATTAAGAAAAAATATCAATTAAGTTTTGACCATGATTGCAACATCGCAACATATTGAAGGAAATATACATATTTAAAAAAAAAAAAAAAAACACATACAAAAATAA
>NW_025109700.1:0-1049 GCF_011392965.1 Frieseomelitta varia
TTTCATTTCTTTCTATTTCAATGGAGCAAGAGAGAATTTACATAGCTTTAATCTACTTTCATTAAATATCTTTCCATGCTAGGATAATTTCTTAATACTTGGCGACTTTAGTGACTCTTGCCCCATATTTAATGATTTAGCATAAAAAAATCATGAAACGAAACAAAAATTATAATCAAGAAAATGTTGATGGAAAGTACTGCTTTTACTTAAAGGTCCTAAGCTTATATATCGTTATTGTCTGTTACACATCTACGATCTGAGAAATTGTTCTATTTACTGTATGATTCATTATTTGTTGTAACAAATATTCGTTATCTCATCGACTCATACACAATTTTGCTGCACCATGCATATCCTGTAACATGTCCATCATTTTAATTCCGTTGACGGAACAATTTTAGAATCCAATTCAATATGAGTCCTTCTCAATACGAGTTCTGTTCCGTCAAAATAAAAAGTATTGAATTTAATCACATCAGAGAATAATATTGTTTCTGGTAAATAGATTGCGGTTTACTATGTCGATTCATACTTTGGAGAATGTAATTAATTAATAAATGTGGCAGAAAGCTATTTTATATGGTGATTATATAAAAAGCATATTTTAACAATTCTATGTATTTCTTTTATATTATGTGCATCCTGTGCAACTTTGCATTAATATATGTCATTTAAATACTTCAATATCCGCAGTCTGCTAATGAAAATATCAATAAACGTACTAATACACTTCTGTTAATGAAGCTTTTTGAAATATCAGTTTTTCTAGATCATTAGATATTGAGATCTCTATTAAAAAGTTTTTTTTACGCAGTTCTGTATTCATATACACGTATATTTTTTAAGTTTCCTAATCGTTAAAATCGCAGTTATACAAATGATACTTCATAATTATACTTACATGCACGATGAAGACTCTTTAATTACTTATGAATAACTTTATCCATTGATCGACAACAGTTAATGATATGTTTATTTCAATAAAAATCACAAAAAAATTAACTTCCTTATTGTTTATATTTATTTATATTTATTAGTGTAGTTAT
>NW_025109701.1:0-1050 GCF_011392965.1 Frieseomelitta varia
AATATTTCATGCTTGAAATCATTTATATAGTTTCCAGTTATATGTATACAAGTGAAAAATACGCGATTTTTTGGTATTCAGTTTTCGAAGTGTTTTGGGTTAGTATGTTGTAGTTCAGTAATTTGAATCGTGATGCAAGGGGTTAATGATTAAAATGGACAAAATTGTATCTTTCGAAAGTGGCAATTGTTTTTGAGCGTGGCTCAACTTGATCTAACTTGTCCTCTCTGTAGCAACATAATCTGAGGAATACTTGATTTGTTTCGGCTTGAAAACTCTGTTTTAATTGCTAGTAACAAATTGGCTTGATGAGTGGTCCCTAATTTTTTTGTGGCTATGGCCCACCTAAGCATCATGATGCCTCACTCCTGTGACTCATAATTTTCGTTATTCAAAAAGTAAATTTTTCATATGAAGGAAGGTTAAATTTCCAAAGAACATGACGTTCATGAAAGAAAAAAATTAGAAAGTTAAATTTTCACTTAAGGAAATGCAAAAAATTCATTGTTAATTACTTATTCTTGAATTGCCTCCCTTGAAAATCAAATGTGTGGCGTGAACTCCATGGCGTGACGTTGGGGACTACGGGGCTAGATGTATGTTAGTTTGTTGAATGGTGCACGCAAACCAAACTGTAGAAATATTCTTTAACCCTTTCGGGACAAAATAAAACTTACCAGACCAAGCGAAAAATATAAGAACGCACTATTTGAAATCTCTACAGCGACAGTTGAAAAGAAAATTACGAGACAAGAGAATAGTAGAGAAAACGTGTCTCAATCTCGGCTCAAATACACCGACCCACGATTGTAGATATACGATTTTCGAATTTTTCGAGATTGCTAGTGACATGACTAAGCTCGAAAAGATCAAGTCATCTCTCAGTTCTCCATCGTGATGAAATGAAAAGAAAAATCTCGTCGAAAAGAAGAAGTAAGGAAAGAAACAGTAGATGGAAAAGTGGGAAGGAAAGTAGATTTATGTTAATACAATCAAGGAAGGTTCAGTTTTTATTGCTACTTTATGTTCTAAAAATGATGATAATTTGTA
>NW_025109702.1:0-1051 GCF_011392965.1 Frieseomelitta varia
TTAAAAACAGATAACCTTACAAGTCCATTTTTACTGGGATTAATCAATACATGTATAAAACGAAACGTAAATAAAAAAAAATACAAGTAAATACGTATACATTTTTTTAATTTTATTATATAACCTTCGTGCAATGATTTCTTTTTCATCGCTGTTCAGTACAATTAAACGAGAACGTTTTTTCGATCGGACATCATCTTCATATTTGGAACTTCTTTAAAAAAGCAATAATATTGGTTTATTTACTTGTTGTTACAAGATCATTTTAAATTTCATGTTATAGAGATAAGCAATTTTCCCTTTTGAATTTTCAATTTCTTTCAACCGAAGGATTTGCATTTAAGAAACATGATTCTAATTTTTTGGCTATGCTTAGTCCTTGCAATATTTCAAAATTGTTAACTTCAGCAGTGCTATTGTCAGATTCAATTTGATTCGGATGCCATTTCAATCAAATCCTTTTCGTCATTTCCCCTCAATAACAATTAATCTTTCGCTCTGATCGATTTCAATAAGTTTTGATATGATAATTTTTTGCAAATAAATCAATTATAAAGGCGTATTGTAGGATGCTGGGATGTAAATAGAATTATTTCGATTAATGAGGACAAAATCAACGATTTATGTATGTAGTTAAAAATAGAATCTTTTTTTTTTATTTTCCGTGATTATTTGAAAAACTTGGAATTTGCAAAACAATTTGGAATTGTTACTACTTACATATATATAAGATATTCGGGTAAACAAATATTATTCAAATATCAGAGTATCTCATAAAATAGCTGGATATATAAGATAATTGATCGTAGCTGTTGCATATGAGATACACAAGTACATGAAATATGTAAATAAGATTAAGATTATTATTATCCGCTTTCTCTCTCTCCCTCTCTCTCTCTCTCTTTCTCTTTCTCTCTCTCTCTCTCTATATATATATATATATATATATATATATATATATATAATATTGCATATATATTCTTGTGTGAGATGAAACTGATTAATTAGTTTGAATTAAATTATTTTCTTTATAAAAATACTAATAAATTCA
>NW_025109703.1:0-1052 GCF_011392965.1 Frieseomelitta varia
CGTAAAAATATTTTGCTTCTTATTCACGAGAGTCTATAGAAAAGATACGAGTAATTCGTTCTATCAAATAAACTTAGAAAAGCTGTTAAAGATGGTTTTCTTTTTGAGTTGACGGACAATTGCCAATGTTCGAAGCAACATTTTATAACACTGTCGACAACTTTCGTTTTTCTTGCTTTCACATTCTTTTTTTTCTTTTTTCTTTTTTTTTTTTTGCAGTAAAACTTGAGTTTCTATTTGATCTTTACTAAAAGTACAGAGTTACAGAGAAATTTACGCGTTTATGAGAAATCTTTGATGCTATCCAAATTTATTCTAACACGTAGTCTAACAGATAAAACTTTCTATTTAAATATCGTTTCTTTTCATTTTAAAATACAGAAAAATCCGCAGTTGACGATATTATAACTAATCGAGGCATTGCTGGAATTCCGGGACTTGTACGATCTTATAATTAGTAATATTTAGAAACAGTTCGCACGCAGTAATAACAGACAGGCAGTTTAAATGTCCATAATCTGTTCATCGTCCGATCGAATGAATTTCGTCCGTTCGACACACTTCGAAAGCTTCCTACCGTCGAAAATCTATTTTTCCGTGTAATTTCCAATGGGTCCGTGATCGGAAATTGTGTCTACACACCCTGGCTCGTCATCGGCGCGTCGGATACTCTCGATTCTACGTTGAAACGTTCATTGTTACCGATGCAAAATGAAACGGAGAAGAAGAGACGAGAGAGAGAGAGAGAGAGAGAGAGAGAGAGACCCAGGGGGAGGAAAAAGAGGGAGCAGGGATCGTGACGAAAGGACCAGTCGAACGTGACGGGTATAACATTCGACACGTCCCATTGTAAAACTGCATCGAGCCACCGATAAACCCTGGCTCGATGTTTTCGGAGGACGGTCGTTTGGTTCTAATGACGGATCGCGCGGGGACAATGATTGGCGTCGCTACGATGCGTCAAGGCCAGGCTCGACGAGCCACCCCGAAATGTTTTGACTGTTTCGAGTGGCGCTGTCGGCTGTCAATCACGCGCAGACGTCTCGACGTAG
>NW_025109704.1:0-1052 GCF_011392965.1 Frieseomelitta varia
GGCGAGCTATAACCGGCGTTGCCTTCTTCGTCCGTTGATTTTTCGCAATTCTCTCAGAGAAACAAATTGACCTTCAATCGCCATCATCGTTTCAAATCACGAAACGAATACGGTACGTGAAAATCTCGAGAGATGTGATTGTACCTGCGGTACAGTTGATTAGTCTTGCAATGCAGAGATTGCGCATGTTCCTTATTATTCTTCCAGGCCAGCTGAGCGTCGTGAGTCATCTCCAAGCGAAAACGAGCCCGGTTTTCCGCATTCTCCATCTCTTTCTCCGTAACGTTCAGGTCCTCCAGCTCGTCGGTCAGCTTTCTGCCCCCGAGTAACGCCATTGACCTCTGAATCGACACTGAAGACCACTGACGTTTGCCTCGAGTCTCGAATATTCACTGAACTTCCTCTCTTTCCTTTAAACTTCGAGGTATGCCTGTCGACGATTCGAAAATTGGTTGGAATTTGAAAACCGAAGATGTGCGAAAAGATTTCTTCGAGTTCGAGTTGATTGTCTCTAGGATAGTTTAATTTACTAAATACTTTGCACGAAACTGCGAATACACAAGTAATTTTAATCAAGAAGGAAGAAATTAATAAATAAATAAATGACAGTTGCCAACCAAAGGCGCGTAGAATTTCATACCTTTCATTTATTTCGGACGCGTTGGTTGTCTCTCAAAATGATTTAACAATTGCGGGATTGAATTCTTTTGCACGATTGACGGAAGAACGTTACGAAACTGCGAATATATATGTAACTTCACACAAAGAGAAAAAAATTAATACATAAATAAATGAAACAGTTTCCGCTTAAATTAATCTAATATATATTATTATATATATTAACCCCTTGCATTACGCTGAAACTCGGAAAAAGCCGTGCCAACCCCGTGCGCTCGAATGGTCGGGGATGGACCCGAACGGCGGAGCCCGGGTGTCGAAATATGAAACACAATATCTTACGACTGATTGCGAGATAGCCGCGTCCGAATTTACTTCACGCGACGTACTTGCTTTTATAGTAATTTTGCTTCCTTTTTTATACATGCTGGAGG
>NW_025109705.1:0-107569 GCF_011392965.1 Frieseomelitta varia
CCCCCCCCCCCCAAAAAAAAAGAAAAAAAGAAGAAATAAATTAAAATCTAGTAACGATTAATTAATGGATCGTTGTACACAGCTGATAGAAGAAACGAGATAGGGCGGATGGGAATGAGACGAGGGTGGTTCGAAGAGGGAGAGACACGGCAGAGGTGTTCCTCTCCGCGATCGATCGATTTCCGACGCGTACGATGACGGTGGGTGTTTCCAGCCACCGATGGGGCCGGCTAGATCGATCCGCGCGATACATACGGTAAATTGATATATTCGCGCAACAGGAAAACCATGCCGATAGCCTACATTCTTGATAAGACTAACCGTGACTAAACGTCGGCCTCCGCTGTACCGCCACTCGTTATGGACGGTTAAGTGGTCGAAGATAATCGATAACCAGGAAGTACGCTCTCCTGGGTGAAATTGGAACGTTCGCCGCGTCGCTCTGACTAGATCTGGATAAATGGATTTGATTCGCAAGGTCGGTAAGAAGTGCGCGCGGCGTCGATTCGTTTCCTTTTGGTGGTTCGATGGTGTCGATTCGTTTTCTTTTTTGGTTCAATGGAAATTTGGTAAGAGTATTGTCTTTATGGGTAGGATATTGCATTGACATTGGTAATATTTACTCGTGGAAATTCGTTGCGCTTTTTAAATATTGTAATGTTAATTAAGAACTCGTGAATATATCTATTAATAAATCGTTCTCTGATGCGTGTCTTTCTGAAGGGCAGGTTGCGGATTTTCACGCATTTATTTCTACGCCTTTATTATTATGGGAAATATGAATATGAGGGAATATATGGAATGTAGAAAGTTATATGTATTTAAAATATTACAATATTTAAGTTTCTGTTGAAATTAACAATATACAACGGAGAGGAATTTTATACTCTACGTGTCTATATAATATAAATATTTCTACATGTATACAGTATTTTTCTTGTACAGTATAGTTTTAAATTCATCAGTGATATCAAATTAATCTCTGTTTATAAGCATTAGGATAGCTCTTTGGAATGGGATAATCTTCAGGAATGATTAGGAAACTTAAAAATTTAGGAAACTTAAAATTAGAAATTTAAGAATTATGACTTGATACGTAATAAATTCATATCTGAACGATATTTAATGTCTATCAAGCCTGCAATATAACGATTGGAGTTGTGAAAGTTTATTACTAGAACTATATAAAATTCAAAGTGAAAATATGATGAGTAGACTACAAATGTAACTAAAGAAGTGAAACTTGAGTGGAAGGTTGTTTCTTCTACAAGTATATTCTGCCAAGTTGTCTGTTCTGAAGTATATTTTACATTTATTTTCAGTCTTGCCAAGTATAATTCTTTTTTCTTTTTTTTCTTTTTGAAAAATCTAGTATATTCTTTCACCACTTGTCTTTTGACAACGCTGACTTTTCATTGTAAATATTTTAAAATCGACAAACTGAAACTGAACATCATTCCTCAAACAATACTAAATACTATAACACACAAAAATATATCTCTCTCTTCTTTATACGTATTCATACCAAGTAAAGTTTCGAAAGAAAGTACGCATGTTCCCATAGCAGGATCGATACAAGTCTAGATCCGCTCGTCACACACAAGAGATACTTTGAAAAACACAACACTGATATAAAAGCGAAACTCACATTTCACATTTACGAGTTTCACATCTCTTGCGACAGGTGATCGATTACAATTCAATAAAACTGGTCGAACTGGCAAGATCACCAGTTATCGTGAAATCGTCTCAAGGAAGATCATAGCCCTTCGATTCATCTCCATGAAGAAAAAGAAGCTCTACTTGCAACTAGAAACGCCTTGGTTGGTACTTAATTTTTTTTTTTTCCGTTTGTCTGTTTTGTTGCAGTCTCTAGGGTTTTAGGTTGCTCCTTATACCTGCATTTAACATTGAGAAAAATTTGTGTAGTATGATTAGTATATTAACTTAAATTAGTTTTGATGGAGTTTAGTTTGTGCAGGAGAAAAATTTCCAAAAACCTACAGTTTCTTGAGTGAGAATTCATGTGTTGTGAGTTTTAGTTTTTGTTGTCTTGCAGTGTAACGTGTTTAAGCAGTTTTGTTCTTATTTTTAGGGGGATTTCTTCTATATTGTAGTCTCCTATGGCCTTAATCTGGAGAGGAGAGGTATTTAGGGATGCACGGTTCGCGTGCAGGGGGAAGGTTGAATTCACCTGGAGGACAATATCCAGGAGGGATCGCCGGGAAATGGAGGATGGGACGCGGAGTCGTGGCTGTTTGATCAGGAGGAATCGTCAGGAGGAAGTCGTTGGGTCACGTTACCGTTGAGGTCAGATTGCTCCCTTCAGCAACCTCGCCCATTCCTCCCCGGTTGGTGTACACGGTGGCCTAAGTGATAGCGGCTGGCTATGCATGGTAGCACGCTACGCTATGACCACGCCACGCGAGAATCGTGAGGTAAACACGGACACGGAGTCGAAGAAGATACAAGCTGATCGGTGACCAGGAAGTCGCACGGGAAGTCGGGACGTTCGGTGCCGAGTTACCATGTCACGAACACCTTCGACGCTTCTTCCCGAACGTTCCCCCTCCCCCCGTTGCTCTAATCTCCTCCTTGGCGTAATAATTGTAATTATCGACCTTGAACGATCCCACTGACACTTCTTTACCTCGACGTCTTGTTCTTGGCGATCTTGTTCCTCGTGTAACGATTGTGATTGTCGATCTTTGTTAATCTTGGACTAGATTAAACCATCTGTTGGTTATAGCGTATTATTGTTAATTATTATGAAAATGACAACAGCTGAAAGCACTAGCGAAAGTAATTGGATTGTTTCTGCGAGTATAAATTTGTGGAAACGATGACATCAGTTGAAAACGCGAATGTAATTGAATTAGCTTTGTGCAACAGCAGTAAGTAATTTATTTGTTTATTACCTGTGTAAGTGTAATAATATTATTGAGCTGATCGTGAATTGCGACTGTGATTAATCGTAAAACGCAGGTGCAATTGAATTTATTTTTATTTAACAACGGTGAACGCCTGATCTTACAGTAAAGAAAAGGGAATTATTTAATCGTACAATGAAGAAAGAATGAAAAATAGATAGGAAATTTATTAATTAAAATACTTGTACAAGTGTTCATATTAAAATGTTATTGCATAAGTGGATCAGTGTGTCTGAAATCTTTTTTTTTACGAACTTTTAATACGAGGATTAAAAGACGTTTCTTCGGGTCTTTATTACGGAATCACATTGGAATTCTTTTTTGCTCGTAACTTTTTAATACCTTTTGCGTAATAATTGCGAATCTTCACCGCGAGACGAAATAACACTGAAATTCCTTTTTTTATCACCGTCCTTTTGATCCGAAATAAAGGACGCGTGCCTGGTCGTAACTTTTACGACTCATGAAAACTTCAATCTTCCTGAAATTTATTTATGTCTTTCAGTGAACATAATGTAAGGTACGTCGCCTTATTTTTCTTTTTTCTCAGAATTTGTGTATCTTCAACTCGCAAATAAATTAGCGTGAAACAGTTAGTTTTAAAATCCTTCCGAAATATATGTATATCTGAGGTTCGTGCACTAATTACTCACAACTACAACTACGTCTATCGTCGATCCTCGTGCAAATTCAAATTTTTACGAACGAAATTGTTCAGCGACGCGCGTAAAAAAAAAAAACACGCAGTTCAATTATTGTCGTTGCATCCAATTGTTGCGATACAGCTCACCCGTGAAATCGACAAGAATCAAACTCCTCGGGACTCCTGTTCTCAACGGCATTATAAAATCTTGATTATTTTTTTTTCTTCCTCCCCCTCCTCTCCCCTCCTGCGCGGAATTTATTTCGTCGAAACGTATATACGTTTTAACGATGTTATCCAGCCGATCACCTCGGTTACACGTACGTCGGTTTCGCGCGAACCATTCCGCTCTAAATCGTGATGGTATCGCCGTGGACGTTACGTGCATCCTCGCGCCGAGGCATCAGCGCGCATCAACGCGTGCTCCAGCACGATAATAAATTCGTCGGCGTTTCGTTCTGGAAGCGCGGCCGGTCCCCTGGCTGGACTGGACCGCTTTCTAACTTCCGTAATCGATGGATCTGCGGAGGGAACGATCGCGGCGCGATAACGCCGCGGAGAACGGCCGGGAACCCGGTGATTTCAATGCTCGGTGAGGAAACCTTCCCGGCGAATGCTAAATAAGCTCGCGACGCCACCATCATTTCACTCGCCGCGTGCAACTTGTTTACGTTTGAGATGAAGAAAGGAGATATCTCTAACACTTTTTTTTTTGGGGGGTATTTTATTGTATTTTGTATCTTAAAAATTTTATTATTGCATGTTGTATCTTATTAAGTAATTTATTGTACCTTTATTAAGTGTTTTTATTTAATTAGGTATCTTTATCGAGCTTTCGTTTCTAGCGCGATTTTACGCAGCGTACGAAAGTTTGGAGTTTTATTTTTCTTTTTCTTTCATTTGGAATTTTTTTTTTTTTCTTTGGTGGTTATTTATTGATTAAATACTTTTTGTTTGTATTTTTTTTTTCAGTTAATTTTATGCAGCGTACAGAAGTCGTTCGCGGTTTGGTTTCAATGGTCATTTTGGAATTTTATTTTTCATCAGTCACTCTGACTGAGGATCGTGAAAATTGCGGCAAAATTTGAAAATGAAAATCGTGAATTTTCTACGTTTGTTCGTGCAAATTCATATACATTTAAACAGATGATAAATCTACGAATATTAATATTATTCACATATATTTAAGAGGATAATAAACGCATATATTTAATTCCAAGATCAAGTGGTAAGATTAATAATATTCAAGTGGTAAGATTAATTTTAATAATATTCACAAATGCGTACATTGAATTTTAAAATTCAGCCACGCTTTTTGTCCCTAATTCTACAAATAACCAGACACTCGAACGTCTCTGCGTTTATTCTACATACCTAACTTCAACGGCTGAAAACTTTGCCATGCGATGTAGCGAGTTTAACAACGCTTGCGTGTCGGTGTTAGCCGCACTTATGGTACGTGGCACGCAAGCGCGCGTAATGAGAGTGTAGCAGTCGTTAACTTCAGAAGAGAAGAATGAAGGAAAAATGAAAAAAATAGAAATTCCGGATGAATGTTTCGGCTGTGAGCGTTTACAGACAGTGTACACACGAGGCGTAAAGTTTCTCAAGAAAATCGTATCCTCGGTTTTATATTAGTCACACAATTTACATGTAGCGGCGTAACGAGATACATGAATCATACTCGAACGCTCTATTGTATTCGTTTGCTGGTGTCTTTTACTTTTTCCTTTTTTTTTCTACAACTTTGCCGTATCTCTCTTATCTGTGCATCATTGTACACGGTGTGCAGCACGCGGAAAGAAGCTCAAGCTTCTAATTACGCGAAAACTCCGTCGCTCTTGTTGTACAAGTTCGACGTGCAGGCTTTTGTATTAAAAAATACACACTGGTCACGCGTATGTTTCAATATCCCGAGGATTCGTCCGTAATAAGCGTGTTGTTAATTTCTCGCTCGTGCGAGTAATATTCGTGCAATGTAACAATTTGGAATTTTTGTACGGAATTGCACGAAAATAATTCTAATCTGTTGGACCGTACTGTAAGATAGTCTCTACGTGAAAACTTCAAACTTACTTCGAGGTTAAAAAATGAGACAGTGTGATGTTTAAACGACAGAAATTTTAAAACAAGCCGCAGAAGAGAAAATTCCATCCTGAGACGACGAAATAACAATTTAGAAATGTGGAAAACGATTTTACTGACCGAGTGAACGCGAGTCTACGTTACGCGAATTATAGATGTGTCGACGTGAATTAGAGACACGTTTAAAAGCGTTCTCTGGATCGTGGCGACGCGAAATTCCGCGTGTCACCACGGTGACAAAGTGGTATGTTTGAGCTTTTTTACCGAGCTTTCCCCCCCTCGAGGAAGCATCCTGTCCCGGATGATCGACGCGACGCTCGTGTGCCGATGAAACCAGAAGTCCTTGATCCGTGGGCGATGCAAAACGATCGTCGCTGTACCCGGAAGAAGGTGCGGTAGGTCAGCGTTCCGGAGTTGCCTCTGTACGGTCGATCGTCGCTCTCTGGCGTTTCGTTTCCACTGGAACTGCGGATTTTGTACGTTTTTGCGTTTCTTTGGGAATTTAGAATGTGAGAAAAACGCACAGAAACGCACGCGTAGAGGCTATCAAGAATAGTCTATCATAACATTTAATGCAATGATTTAATTTCCATTTTTGGCCTTCGTTATTTACTGAAAAGAAAAATCTATACACGTTGAGTGCAGAAATTTTAGTAGTATTTCATTGCCTAGACCTCAGCTTTTTAATTGTTTTCGGAACAACTAACGAGCTTGCGAGCAATTGACCTGAATTCGTGAGTGTTCATAAAAATTTTCTAAGAAAATTTTAACAACTGAACTACTACTATCAACTGGTGAGAAGTCTGTGCTCTTCTCACGTAATAAATTTTTACGCGCATACCTGTATTTAGATACAAGCTGTTAATATAGAAATAAATTTTTATACTGCAATACCGCGTTATAACTAAATGCAAATCATACGTGTATAGATATTTATTACTACGCGTTTCCCAGGATTTATTATTATTATTATTATTATTTTGGTATATATTAACTGCTAAAAAGTTTTTGCTCCTTTTATATAATGAATCTTACGCACGTACTTATAATTAGATGTAAACTGTTATTACAGAAATAAATTTTTATACTGCAGTAACGCGTGTTATATCTAAATGCAAAGTATACGTGTTATAAATATTTAAAACGTAACATATTTATCACTACACGTTTCCCAGGATTTAGTATTATTATTTTTATATATATTGTCACTACGTGTGGTAAATTATAATTTCTCAACAAATCATCTGATGGTCCATAAAACGTTATCAGTTAACAGCTCGATGCAGCAAAGCGACAAAAAAAATACAGCTTACACTGGCTACTAATTACTAATTACTAAACAGTTGAAGTATGAAATAGGTTTCTAAGCGTAATTTCGTGCATCGAGGATCCCGCATATTCCTGACCTACCGCATCTTCCTGGTTTGAACAACCGGTCGTTAACACCGCCCACCAGGCCAGGCTGTTTCTGGTTCAACCCGTTCCGTTCGTTTCGATCATCGATGAGTAAAATCACCGTGGTCCCGACAGTTACGACCGAGATAATCACCCGAGCTCATTCTCTCAACACTTGCGCTCGCCTTATCGTACGAACATTTTCACGAACGTGACGCGATAAAGAACAATCGCGAACCAGTTGTGCCTCGCTGGATCCTCAGGTCTTGTCTCGCAGTTTTAGAAAATCACTCGATTTTGATTATTTTGGATTTGTCGATCGCGAGCGTTGTTATTGCTATCGAACTACGAATGAGTTGAATGTGTGATTTGCAACAGATTAGATTGACACTGTGCATTTTTGGATTTTTCTTCCTCTCTTTTTTTTAATTGTCAGTCCTCTTCTGACATATATACTCAGGAGTATACAGTTATTCTGTTATTCTCTGTACAAGTTTCACTTTCTTCCTGCCGCCATTCTGAAAATTTTCACTCTCTCATTTTATGGAACAGAGAAAGCATCTGCAATGCTGTTTGTCATAAGATCGAACTGAGAAGTCACTTGTCCGCCTCCGGCGTTCAAACTTGAGACTTAATTGTTCACATCGAAAACGTACGAACAGACAGAAGAAAACGGTTTCACAAGCGTAAAAAATTCACAAAAATGTAATGGATCTGGCGAACGAACGTGTTATAATTCGGAAGTATCACAGTAGCCGTAGCGCGCGCGCGCCACCGTGAGAGGGTTCTACGGATTTTCGCACGTTCCCCACGAGGTCTACTGAAGCGAGAAGACCACGCGGCGCGGAGAAGAGAGGAGAAGAGAAGAGAAGAGAAGAGAAGCGTTGGAGCTCGCTGGCTCGCCAGCGTTCCACGAGGAAGAGATTACCCGGGGTTCCGTGCTTTCTCTCGCGCCGTCTCAATCCCGCCGCATTGTTCCTCCGCTTCTTCTTCCTCTTCCTCCACGAGCAGATCTTCCCACGCACGTGCCGTGGCTCTCTCGTACGAGGCCCCCGCTGAATAATTACCAGATGAAGATACCGCCGCCTCGTGTAGGCTGAAATCTCATCGTCTCTCTCTCTCTCTTTCTCTCTTTATTCCTTCTTCTTCTGTTCGCTCTTGGATGAAGAAAGATTTTGCAACGGTACCTAGGCTGCCTGTTTCGACGACGACAACGTCGACGATGGCGTCGTCGTCGTCGTCGTCCCTTCGCGGATGATCAACCCACGAGGATCGACCCTTGGTGAACTATAACCGCTTCCAGGGACTCTAAAGCAGCGAAAACTAGTCACTGGCAGGCAAACGGTTAAGTACGTGGTTAAGTTTCGCTCGATGCGCCCACGCTTATCGGCCCGATGTCGTTGAGATATCGTATACTCGAACGTGGATGTGGAAATTGGTTCCACGTATTATATATAGGTAGATATTATCTATCTATGGACGGCCAATGACGGGGGTAATTGCAGCGAATTGAGGCGATAATCGATTTCAAAGTGGTTTTTATATTTTCATTTGTGTCGTGCGTTTAAATTAATATTCCTTGCTACTGTTACATTTAATATTTAAACTTTGCGATTTATTACCACGGTCACATACAACGTGGTATAATATTCTACGCAGGGGAATTAGAAGTGTGCATTGGTATTGGAAGGTCGGTGTATTTGTTTCAGATGCACTTTGGCTGGTGCACGTGTGTTTTAAAATTTCATAAATATCGTAATAAAAACCAGCTGTTGTAATTATACTGACGAAACAAATGAATCTGAAAATTTATGTAGATACTACGCATATTTAATGAAAAGTTGTGACAACATAAATGTGAACAGTCATCTCACGCATACTAAACATGAACCAACTGACTATCGAGATTTATCGATATGACAGATCGTAATAATCGTCCAAATCGTCCTCTTGCGATCGATTAAATGCGAAAGGAATTTTATTTTATTTCGATATCATTGAATTTTTGCGATAATGTTACATTTCAGGTAAAACAAAATGAATTATTCAGCGGAAAAGATAATCTCGAAATCAATTGAGTTAGAGAAACGTTAGAAACAACTTGGAGGCACAGTTGAAACACATGGAATAAAGTTAACCCGTTGACAACGAACGAAAGAAAAATCGTGACGAGTGACGGGCTTCTTTCCTTAAGCTTTGTTTCTAATTAACGGCAGCGGCGTGCTAATTGTGCCAGCAGCTGTGGCGGATAGGCCTTAGAGATTCCTGCGTTTGTGTTGAACAGGTTCAACCTTGGGGTTCAGCGTTCTTTTCACTTGATGCAATGAATAGTTCCGTGAAAACGACCGGGCGTCATCGAAAGTGAATTCTTTACGTTCCTTGTGCCCCTTTTGTCGTCCCTTTTAACGTCCTCTCAAGTTTCCACATCGGTTTCCACGTGCATCGATTAAATAATACGGCAGTCCGTTTGTAGAAATTAAAAAGCGTAAAATGTCTGCTTAAAATTGAGTGAGCAAAATCATTATGGTGAGCAAGGCTGGCGAGAAATAATAAATATGAGATAGTAAATAGAATGTAAATATTTTCTCATGTGTGTAGTTACATATGGAAATAGTATTGTGCAATAAGCATTTTATTAGGATATAGGAAAATAATATTTCAGCAAATAGTAATATTTCACACAATAGTATTTAGAATAATGGTATATATACATATAGTTGCAATACCATTATTCTAAATACTATTCTGTGAAATATTACTATTTGCTGAAATATTATTTTCCTATATTTTAATATATATATATACACACACACACACACACACATACACACGTATGGACGAATCGCGACTACACCGTTTGCATACGTATACACGTATCTCATTTATATGTTACATATACGAATGCACGAATTTCGTTAGTATTTTATTCACACCTTGGACATACGCGCCGCTTTTCTGCTTTTTTGCTCTTCTTTTTGAATAAAAAAAAAAAAAAAAAAAGAATCAAATGTTTTTTCCAATATCCAATGCAAGTATCCTCTAATTTTATATTTAACCAAATTATTTTACAGGAATGAATTTCACCGAAACTAATCTTTCCCAATTAATTTGTTTTCCCAGAGATGGCAGAGAAGATGGTTCGTCCTGTACGACGACGGGGAGCTAACGTACTCGGTGGACGAGCACGTGAGTACCATTGACATCATACTCGTTTAACTCGAAATTCACGATCCGATGCGCTCGTTGCACACATCAATGCCGCTCGATGCGTTATCGAAATCCACTTTGCCACTGACAAATGCGTTTAACGCCGCGATTTCGTTCAGCGAAAGTGATCGTTCTAGCAACGAAACGTTCAACGTGTGCCACTCGAACGCGCCAACGACGCGAAATACACACACCTACACACACACACACATCGAACCTTTAACACACGCGCGCAGTCGCAACTGGAATTGAGCGTTTCATTCCGTTGCTTTACGACGATTTTCATAATGGCTCTTTGTGCTTGAAGAACGTATCATTTCAAAAGATACGTATCATTTCAGAAAAAAAAAAAAAAGAAAAAAGAGGAAACTCTCATTGTGCAGCCGGATCGAGAGTGAAAGTCAGTTGATTTAGGTACTCTCGTGACGATCTTCCCGATATTAAGGATGATTCTTGGAAATTGCATACGGTGATGCCTCATCGTTTCGATCTTATTTTCGTTCATTTTCTGTGCTTCGTTACTGCTATTAATTCAAAGATGCGTGCATCTCAATTATGTTATTAATATTAATATATTCATAATTGAATGTTATCAATATTATCAATTTACGATATTATTTATTTATTGCTGTAATTCCTTGAAAGTATTTCTCTCATTCGCCGTGAAAATTTTCGAAGAGAATGTTTCTATCGAAATTTCTGTCACTAAAGTCCAACGCCATCGATTAAATTCCAAAAGCCAAAAAGGTTGAAAACAGTCGCGAAACTTGCGAAACTCAGTTGAATTCACTTCTCGATAAAGTCGCGATTGAAAATTAAGAAAAAGAAAGTCTCGAAACTGCGAGTCTCGAAGCACTGTCCATTGCAAACTCTGTCGCAAACGAACGATACTCGAGAGCGTGCTATGCCGGACGGTTATCATCGTTGAGGAATCGTGAACTGTCAGGCCTGGAACGTTATGGCAGGCAGTGAATCAAAAGCTGGCCGTTGAAGCGGCTCCCTGGAGGAGTCGTAGTTGTAGTTATAGTTAGCAACCGAGCCACGGCCATCGTCAGCACCATCAATACCATCGACATCGTGGTATTCTTCGACGTGGACGCCGGAACAGACGCGAATATCGCGGCTAGACGTTTCTCTTCTTCTCCGACGTCGGTGGCCGTAAGCTAGAAACTGTCAGAATTGATTTAAATTCGCACTGATGGCTCGAGCAAAGGCCATAAACTGTGTCCTCCGCGCGATTTTCTTTGGCACTGTAAACGTCGTTGTTCGTTTGATGGGTGGTGGTTTCGCGAGGGTTATTTAAAACTGTCGCGATAATCAATAGCTAATCAAAATCGTAATCTTTTGAATCTTGTACGGAAATTAGAGTTCGAGTTCTTTTTTTACATTTTTTTTTTTTTATTAACTTTATGTTTCACGAAGATTACAGAAATATTCTTAATCTATAGTCCGTTGCATCATCATCGATCCAAGCTGATTTTTTTTTTAAATTCTTGGTTTTTAGGGAACAGGCGAGTCTGTTTTTAATTTTAAGTCTCAAAAATTTCTCGTGTACTTATGTAATTGTTTTTTTTGCAATTTTTCTACGAATTAAACATGAAACAGATAAGAGAGAACTTGAATTTTGTACAATTATCACTGGATTGTGGATGAATTATAGAAATTATACGATCGTAATTAAAAAGAAGGAAAGAACCTAGGCTGAAGTTTGCTTTACTTACACCACTTGTGTCGTAGATATTTTACATTATATTTGCATGGGATTTTCGTGGGATTGCATTTGAAATAAAAATCCGTGGATAATTTCCATATCACCAATAATCGAGTTCAAGAAAAAAGAAGAAAGAAAAAAAAAACGAAAAACAGTATTATACCAACAGCTTCCAATCTTCGCCGAGGACCTCATCAACCGACCAAGGTCTCGATCGCAGCATCCCTCGCGTACGTAAGCGAGTCTCAGCTGCCGACGTGAAAAAACAAAATTATCGTCTCTCCTGGTGTACGATCGATCCTCAGTAAGAACTCGTCAACGAAACCGGCATTAAGTATATCCCCCAACGTCGAGCCACCGAGTATTATAATATACATTCAATAACGTGTCGTTGGATGAAGATTGTCACTTTCCTCCGACAATCGTGAAGGATCGAACTCGAGCCGGATGTGCCGTGGACGTGCTCCGCGCCATTAATCGCCGCGCGACACGCGAAAACGAAATTAAAATAATGACATTCGATGGGGGATAGCGATACCGGCGTTAAAGGATTCACGATGGACGCGGCCCGGTCGATTTGCGCTCGCGTCATGGACAACTTGGCCATCTTCGAAGCTAGATTAATGATCCAGTCGCGGGCCTTAAGAGGGCCATTCGTTTCGAGAATAATCTCGGTCGAAAAATGCGAAAAGATAATAAGCTATGTGTGTATGTACGACGGGATATGTCTCTCTCTCTCTCTCACTCTCTGTGTCTTGCTCACCCTTCTTCGACCGGTCGTCGCTCTGGGCGTCCTTGACGTGGAATGTGAAATTGGGCTAACGGGTCGAAATCATGCAGACGGCTGCTGCCGTTTCGTACATTGTTGCCAACAATGGCTGACTGGCTTCTCATGCCATTTTCGTGCATCGGAGGAATGAATTTTCACTTCGATTTCCGTGAAATTTCCGCACTCATTCGTTCAAGGATCTACGAACACGTTTTTTGAACATTGCAGAATTGTAGAAATTGAGCGAATGTTTTGCGAATGTGTGTTGAACACACATTGAAAAAAAAAAAAAATAGAAATGTGACAATTCAAGATGAGTAATTCAGTGGTCAATAATAAGGGCAAAGACTTCAGATCTGACCAAAATATACTGATCTTTCAATTGAATATAATTACATCGTGTAATTTTATAATTTTGTAATTTTAAATTAGTAGACGGATGTTTATACGTTTTTAGTGAGTCTGAGATTCGCGTAGAAATATGTAAAATATTTAGACCAGAGCAGAATAACATCTAGTAGACGAAAATAGTATTAGAATCAAATTTTTTGTACGTACTCATAAAATTACAACGTGTAATATAATTTATGTAATATAACATTGTAAAATAGTATGATATAAATTATTATAAATATAATACAATCCAGATAAACAATATATTTAAGTTGTCTAATGTATTAGTACGGATAAATTGTAAAGAATAACGGAGAATATAATATCGTTTTTGAGATTGTCGTATATTTTGCGAAACTCCATAAAGAGAATTGTAACACAAGCTTTCGTCTCTACACATTTTGTAAAAAAGAATCACTCAAATCTCTCAGAAATAGTTGCAGATCCACAAAAATCACCGTCCACGGAAATTTCTACTGTTTTATTAATTATATCTACTATCAACCCTCCTGTTTATTTCTTCGTCACGTTTGACCCTTTCAGATATTTTTTCCTCACAATTAAATTTACCCGACATACGTAGATCCAAGCAGAGTGGGGGAATTAACAAAACTGACCATACCTAAATAAAAATCTTTACAAAACTAACCACACACACACACACTCTCTCTCTCTCATTCTCAATTTACACACTTACGTAAATACAGAAACCTCTTCTCGTTAAGAGCGTGCGAGCATCGTCGAAAACATTTCCTCCTCGCGGGGCCGAAGGGATCATCATCATCGACGATGGAAAACGTTGCACGAAGGAACGGCCAGCAGCGTCCCGTCGCGAGCATTTATCAAGGTTCTGCGAACGGGACAGGCGTAATCGTTCGATAGGGCTGGCGCGGACCTAATAATCGATAGTTAATTGGAAATGGCATTTCTCAAGGGAACTCCTTCTCGCTACCGGTTCGTAGTGGCCGATTGGCCACCGCCGCCGCCGCCGCGTCTATCTACGCGAAATGGCCACCGGTGGCCAATTATGCAAATCCTCTTACGCTGGAAAAGGACGTCGTCAAAGCGTACGTCGGATTAATCGCTCGAGTTGCAAACGATTAGCCGCGTTTCGCTGGCCGGCGACGCTCGAGTTCTTTCAATTATCGCGGAAAGGATTTTTGCGGCTGATGAAGATCGGGTGAAATTGGATCGGCCGATCCGCCATTAATTACCACGCGGCGCCGTATACACCGCGATAAAACCGCGACACCTCCAATGATTCTTCTTCTTCGTCGTCTTCTTCGTCTTTTTCTTCTTCTTTGTGTGTCCGCTGTTGTTGTGTGTCGTTTCTACTTTTGCTTCTTCTGCTTCTTCTTCTTCTTCTTTTTCTTCTTCTTCTTCTGGTTCTGCTTCCTCTGGTTCGTTCGCTTTCTTTTCGTCGCGGTTGAGGATGGCCTCTGGAGGCGAGGCCCGATCACTCGCCCCGATTACCGGCTCGCGCTCTACGCTCAGCTTGATTTACGCGCGCCTAATTAAATGAATTAGCCACTTGACACCCGGCGTAAATTAACAGCGGATCTTGCCGTTCCTTGCGTTTGTACGTTTTACCATGTTTCGCGGGACGTTTGGATCTTAAATGGAGGTTGAAGTTTAGAAATTGCGAAAAACACGGGATTCGATCGATGGATGTGACGAGTTGTTTTCTGAGAAGGATTATTGGAGGAGGAGTTTGCGAGGAATTTGCATTAGCGGGTGTTTATGATTGATTCTTTGAGAAGCTACATTAATCAGCTCTGAAAAAAACGATAATTTTCTAATGCAGTTCGAACTAAACTCTATAATTCTCAATTTAAAATTGTCTCGCAAATAAAAATTTTCTATCGCAATTATATAAATTATATAATAGTAATTATTAAATAAATTAAAATTTTGTATCATAACTACACAATATCACTAAACTCTTCTCCAATAACTACCGTTATCTTCAATCATTCCAACTTTGTACCCTCGGTTTACAAAAATTTGAAAAAGTCTTATAGTCCTGTAACAATTATCAATATTTCCTTCCTTCATAACTAACACTTTCCGCAAATAATAACTACTACATAATGTCATAAACTCTCCTCCAATAACTATCGTCATATTATGAACATCAAATCTCGTTCCATCTTTTCATGAGACGTCTTACAGTCCTGTAACGATTCTCGATATTCCATTCCTTCGTGAATAAAACTGCAAGTTACTTCTGATTATTGGCACTGTCCTCGATAGAGGTTGGTCAGCAGGGTTTACGGTTACTCGCAATTAAAACTGTAGTCTAATTAATGCTGGAGCACCGTTACGATATTAACGCGACCGATGGAATAATCGAACGGGGTAGAGTAGAACAAAGGCGTCGTTAATGGCCGCGTTTCCACGCGATTATTATTCCTGACGCTGTTACGCGCAACGGTTCATTAACATTTATCGTGTCTCGCCTTGTCCGGACGATGGCTATCGTTTAATCGGGATCAGTCGATCAACTTGGTGTTTAGGAAAATGAGCCAGTTGTACAGGGTGTCTCGTCTGCAATAATATTATCGTCTTGATTTTTTATCCAGTCGCTGTCGTTATGTTACAATTCGATGACAGATCTCGTGATGTGCGTATA
This sequence comes from Frieseomelitta varia, assembly GCF_011392965.1. Classification (NCBI taxonomy): domain Eukaryota; kingdom Metazoa; phylum Arthropoda; class Insecta; order Hymenoptera; family Apidae; genus Frieseomelitta; species Frieseomelitta varia. The sequence continues at coordinate 15,766 of NW_025109705.1, forward strand.
AATATTTTTGCGAATGTGAACTCTCGATTTCTTAGATGAAATTAAACTATGCTTTTGAATGCGTCTTGAAAGTGTTACTATTGGTGTACACCATCGGTCAAAAGTCTTCGGGGCAGATAGTCTGCGTTCGTTTCCGGATTAAGGAAATTTAACAGTAATTTTTACGAATATGCTCGAGTGTTAAGAATTGCATTATAAAATGTGCAATTTAAAAATTTACGGTATATACGAAGTACGTGTAACATATTGTATTATTCTTGTCGACGTGGTGTAGAAAGTTAAAATTAAAATACATAGATGAGTTAATACTTTGTAGAGAAATGTCGAGCTACGTCGATTAACATGTGTGTTTAAAAGAACAAAGTTGATTGAATAGTTTACAATAGAATTTCAAAATACAAATAATAAAAATATAATTACATATATAATAGTAATTACATTCTACACATTCTACATAAAAACACTTCCAATTCCCTAGATCATTTCCATAATTAATAATAAAATAATTAATTATCAGAGGAATTAAAGAATACCCTATGTTACTTTTAAAATAATTAATAATAAAATAATTTATCAGAGGATTATAGAGTACTACATGCACACTTTTAATTCAGTTAATTTTAGTACTTTAAATGCTTAAATATCATAGACAGCCGCTGCAATTTCGATACTTACACGTGTATTATCGATACTTACACGATACATAATGCGTGTGTCGCATTGTGCATGCTTAAAAATTTACATTCACCATTATAAATCTTCATCAACACTTCCAACTCCCTAGATCGTTCCCATATGGATCAACTCACTCTGTACGTACGTACGTACATTCCGGAGGTATAAGCGGCCACTTCCTCGTGAGATAAAACGTCGTCAGTTCCCGCACCCTTGGCAATTTCCTCGCGAGGCTCGTTAGACTCGCAGCCGTGCTCCGCCTCGGTTGACACCGAACCCGGCGTTACGTAAGGGAGAGGCTCGCGAGGATTAAGCGTATAAACGCGAGACACGCGAGACGACAGTGAATGCAAATCCGTGCACGTGTATCGGTATTAATATCGGCGCGGTAGCGAGAGGAGAGCGGTTAGGGACAAAAGGAAGGAACGAGACGAGCAAACAGATCGGTCGTGCGATACTCGCTGATTGGAGATTCCCGATGACAGCGTTGTGGGGGATGAAGCGTGGCCCGAGCACCGAGGGGAAATAATAATAAGTTTAGATCGGAACAGGATGGAAGATCCGCGCGTATCGTTTTAATGAAAATGATGATTCGTCATTGTGAGATTTGTGATCAGTGAGATAGGGAGGATTATCTTGGTCGAGGTAAGAGAGAAATTTCTTTTCAGATCGTTAGAATTTTTCTTTCTTTCTTCTTTAGAGAGAGGAGAGAGTTAGACGCGAGAAGAAGGAGCTGCTTTTTCTGAGTTTAATCTCAGATCTGAAAATTTGCCACCGTGAGCTAGAAAGATTCGAGAGTTCAAGTGTTTTATGTTTCTAGAATTCTATGCTGGCCTAAAGTTTTAGAGCTTCAGTTCTAAAATTCTGGAACTCTAGAGCTACAGAATTCTAGAATCTCACAGTTCTAATGTTCTAGCGTCCTAAATTTCGAAAGTTCTATATTTCTACGTGTCTGTAGAATCCTAAAATCTTGTGTTCTCGCAGTCTATATTTCTAAATTTTATTTCTCTGTTTCCAGATTCTATATCCCCATTCTACCATTCTACGTACCCATTCTAATCCATCTATTTACCTCATTTCCTCTCATAAATATTACCCAAACCATTGCAATACCCACAACTCCAAATCTTCCTATTTTACAGTATAAACCTTCGAACCCACGAGTACCTAACATCCCCATAATATCCCCCATTCTTCTACACAGTAAAAAAGACACCAAATCCCCTATAACTCTAAATATCCTCTTGTCAATAACGTGCACAGTACTTATCTGTTCGATGCCACATTTCGATAATCAAGTGAACTTCGAAACCAGTATCATTAAAATTATCTATTACATTAGACGATTAGACAAAACTAGTCTACAATCCAATAAAATAAATCATATCGCGGAATACCGATCAGGTTCAAACTCGATCGTACAACCAGTAAGCGCGAACATTTTTCGGTCTTCCTCCCTTATTTCACGTGCTCGTTGTCGTCGAGTAGAAACTGTCTGTTCGAAGTTGATTCGAAGCGGAGCGTAGATAACAGAAGCTGGTACCGCTACCGTGGAGACGTGGGTTGTTCAACCTGTTCGAGCGGTGATCAGACTCACGCGAGATTCGAGAGACGATGCCTTTTAAACTAGAACCACCGAAGGCAGCTCGCCATTTAATGGTCACTAACGTTTACATTCTTCTATGCTCGATCTTCACTCGCCACTTTGACTCGAGCTTCCTCTCCTTGTTTTTATTTTCTGGACGAAGGTGGTGAACAGTCGACCGAAACACAAAAGCTGGCTTTTTACGGTGGTTTCCAAATTGCATGATTGATTCTGTCGGTTTGACGAAATTCTCAGATGAGAATTGATGCTTTTTTAAGGAATTTTAAAGGGGCCGTGAGATTTTTATTCCTTTGCTTTGCAAATTTTTATGATGTTTGATTTGTCATCGGGATTTGAAGTGAATTGTGTCAGAAACAGAGTCTGACTCTTCCTTGGAACAGCATTTCGTTCGAATTCTGTTTGAAGTGTTATTTTTGGTACATTGGAAGTTCAGGAAATGTTTGGCTAAACCCTGTGAATTTTTGCGTTAGAAACTTTATCCGAATTGTGTTTTATGGATAGTCCTTTTGTCTTTAAAGATCAGAAGAATAACTCTGCGAAGCTTAGAGAATTTTTTTCCTTTTTTTTTTTTTAAATAATTGTTTCTTATACCGCTTCTTTTTAAGCAACTCTGACTGAGTTCCTTTCTTCTTCTTTCATTTCGAAATATTTTATTCCAATGAGATTGACGGAAGACGTATTAACTCTACTTCTGATTTTTTTCCCGATGATTCAACACTTTATTCTACTTCTTCAGCTGCGGACAAAAAAAGACACAGAGTGCACAGTATAAAAACATTCCTTGTACATTTTTCAACAATCATGTAAAAACAATTTCTGCCAGGGAAAATCTCATTGTAAAATGTATAAGAGACTGGGAGACTCGATTACTTTCCCTTTCTAATTTCTACTACAATAGCCCACCTGATCGAATTTCTCTGCAGCGAGGAGAGATTTTCAAAGATGGTAGCCAAGGATTTTCATCATGGGAGAAAATCTTATTGGCTGCGGCGTCGTCGTCGAGAGCGGTAAGGTAGATTGGACGAAAGCTGCGGCCACGGAGCTGGGGCTGAAACTCATTTCAAAAATTCCTGAGGGAGAAGTATGTAATTATCTGGGAATAATGGACACCCTAGGCGGCCCTGGTATCTTTCGTCCAACCGACCGGACCCGTCCGTGGCGCCAGTGAATTTATTGTCCACGTTGACGGCACGGCGACGTATAAATTACGAATTTCTTTTTATCTGTACGGTTTTCTGGCAGGCTCGTCGCTGGTCCTAATTCGAATTCTTTCCCCCTTCCAGTTTCTTTTCCCCCCCTAGTGCCTCGTATCGGTGTTTTCGAAGCTCGAGGAACGATAGTGCTCTAGGTGTTAAAGCATCCTACGATCGAACACACAAAACTGAAGTTTCGTCAGTTTAGCTTTGATTAGAAATACTTTTCATAGCGGTTTGTATATCCGGTATCACTTTATTTTGTTGTATACAACGAGAAAAAAGTTCAGTAACTGAATGATCGACGACCTCTGATAAGTTACGTGACTAATGAGTCAAATAAAATACTCGGAAGAGAACTGAAGTGACAAAGTGCCACGTATAAAATCCACGCAAAAATTCTTCATCGTAAAGAAACGACCAAGGAACTTTTTCAACTCAAAACCAAATGGAAACCACTCTGTTGAAACCATCGACCGAAGGAACAAGAGCAGAAGCAACGAAGCTGGGACGAAACGACGTTCTCGCGAAACGTAGCACCGAAGGGTGGAAACAGCGTTCTCCACCGAAGAGTATAGATCCAAGTGAACGATATCCGCGCGTAAATATGCACGTCGCGGCTGGCAGATACACCACCGTCTACCAGAGATACGTCTGTTTCGTAGCAAAGGTCGAGCCGGGAGATCGATTTGCATGTCACTGATAGAAATCCGCTCGAGTAACGACGTACATATATATATATATATATATATATATATATACATGTATATGCGCGCGCGCGATTTTCAGTGACGGAAGCAGACGGTAGACAGTTGGAGACAAACGATCCGATATCTTCTCTGAGCACAGGCACACACACATACACACACACTCGTACACGTAGAGATGCGAGGAGAGAGAGGCAGGCACCTACGAGCAGCAGACGAATGAGAAAGTCATTCATCGTAACACGATAATTATTATCATCGATGCTCGCGCGGTCACGCTGGCGAGCGAGAGCCGCTGCCAACGACCGCGAGAATAATCGCGACCGTGCTCTCGCGGACAGCACGAGCACGCGGAATCTTCGATGTCGAGGGGATTTGGAATTTTTTTCGTTTCTTGCGAGACAGGGAGATTCCAGTCGTCGAGTCTTTGAGTGTTTGAATTTTTGTGTTTCCGGGTCGTTGAGTCGGTCCGTTTTCTTTTTAGATATCGAAGGGTTTGGAATTCTTTGTTTTATTGCAGGACAGGAAGATTCTAGTCTTCGAGTCTTTGAGTGTTTGAATTTTTGAGTTTTCGGGTCGTTGAGTTGGTCCGTGTTTTTTTTTTTTCTTTTTAGGTATCTAAGGGTTTGGAATTCTTTCTTTTATTGCGAGACAAGAGGAGCGATGGAGAGTTTGGGAGAGATTCTAGTCTTTAAGTCTTTGAGTTTGTGAATTTTTGAGTTTTCGGGTCGTTGAGTCGGTCCGTTTTCTTTTTGGGTATCGAAGGGTTTGGAATTCTTTGTTTTATTGCAGGACAGGGAGATTCTAGTCTTCGAGTCTTTGAGTGTTTGAATTTTTGAGTTTTCGGGTCGTTGAGTTGGTCCGTGTTTTTTTTTTTTTTTTTTTTTTAGGTATCGAAGGGTTTGGAATTCTTTCTTTTATTGCGAGACAAGAGGAGCGATGGAGAGTTTGGGAGAGATTCTAGTCTTTGAGTCTTTGAGTTTGTGAATTTTTGAGTTTTCGGGTCGTTGAGTCGGTCCGTGTTTTCTTTTTAGGTATCGAGGGGTTTGGAATTCTTTCTTTTATTGCAAGACAGGAGGAGAGTTTGGGAGATTCTAGTCTTCGAGTCTTTGAGTTTTTGAATTTTTGAGTTTCCGGGTCGTTGAATCGGCCCGTGTTTTCTTTTTATGTATGAAGGGGTTTGGAATTCTTTCTTTTATTGCGAGACAAGAGAAGCGATCGAGAATTTGGAAGATTCCAGTCTTTGAGTCTTTGAGTTTTTGAATTTTTGAGTTTCCGGGTGTCATTGAGTGTCCGTGTTTTCTTTTTAGATTTCTCGAGTTTCGAAGACTCTTTAAGGAATCATCGAGTCCTCGAGTTCTGCGAATCTTCCGAATTTCAGAATCCTTGAATCTCGGAATCTTCGATTCAGCGGATCTCTTTGAAATATCGTAGATATTTTTTGAAACAATCTGCCAGTCTGAATCTTTCAAAATCTCCGAGTATCTTTGTATCCTCAAGAATTTACGATTTCTAAAATCGAACGTGTGACGACCAGCTCTAAAACAAGGGTACAGACTCTGCTCACGAAACGCACTTCGTTCGATCTTCACCCAGCGACGCTTTGCCAAAAGGATTTTTGTACACTTTAGGCAAAGTGAAAAGGAGATTTTTCGTTTCGCGTTATTTTGCGTTCGACGAGAGGTAACGGAAAACCTGGCGATCCTGGTATGATTCAATGATCCCGCGGGGTCACGTACATTCGTTCATGCGCGACCGGTCATCAATATGGCGGCGAGTAACTGTCGCCGCTGGAACCGGCCCTCTCGAGGCTATCATTACTGATAATTGCGGTCGGCTGACACCTCGTCCCACCCGAGGATCCCTCCTGTCCGTGCTCTACGCGGAGTATATTTCTTGGCATTGGTGCAGTGGCCACGAGTGGACGGGAGCAATACGACAGCAGGATGTTCCCTGCGAGAAAAGGAGGAAGAAAAAAAGCGAAGATCAGAGGTCGACCGGTCCTCTGACCGGTCGTGTCTACGGACAATTCGACAAAAGCCTTCTTCTCGAAAGAGAACCACCACGGATAAAGGATCGTCTCGATCGTCTCCTCTGCAGATTGTTTCCAAGTGATTTTGAGAAAGAGAAGAGCGTAGATGAGCTTTGGAAGGATTTTTCTTTTGTTTCTCTTTAACTTAAAAAGGTACTTGGATTTGTGTTGTCGAAGATAGAACTCGAAACACAAAGGAAATAACTCTCTATCGTTCTAACTCTCTACCAAGTGGTGAATTTTATTCATAATCATTGTGTATAAAATTCGTCATCAGAGATGTTACATGTCGTACGACGATCGTCAACTTCTAAAACTGCAGATCACTCTGACAGTACCAAAGTATTTTTCATTTAACTGGCATTCATTTTTACTAATTTTCACTTGATTAACATTTAAAATTTCTATCTTGACGACAACATTTCCCCCGAAAAGATAAAATTCCGAGTGCAAAGAGAAATAACTCCGCCTGCCCAATTCTCAAAACCACCGATACTCTTTCTAAAAGTCTTTCTTGTACTCGAAAAATGAGAGTTTCTACGATCATCATGAGAGTGAAGGACCTCAGAGTAGGGGAATTCTCTGCAACGAACCCTTTCATTTCATTGACCAAACGAAATCTGGTGTTCTGGCGGATCGTCGGTTTTATCCTGGTGAAAGGGGACTGTTCCCCGGGACAATAAGAGGTTGCTTCCCTCTCCAGAGTTTGGCTCGTCTTCCTTTTGAGAATCAGCCCTCAGCCACTCCGTGGCTTTTATTCGTTCCCTCCTCCTCCTCCTCCTCTTCTTCTTTCTTCTTTTTCTTCTGATCCTTTCTGGTCCAGATGCTACACGAAATCGGTGAAGTGTCTCGCATTGGCGAGAGCTGGCCCCCAAACGCCTCGTCCAAACGAGTTTTAAATTGCATCGGTCAGGCATTTGAATGCGAAAACACGCGAGGATGCAAAACGGTCCCGCACCTAAACGCACCTGATCGCGTCCAGTTCTTCGTTCTAAGTCTTCGACCTCTTATTCCTTTTCTTGTCTTCAAGGTTCCTCTCGACCTGGCCTTCTCCGCGGTTTGACGACGTTGCTCGACGTTTGGGAACGAGTAACAGGTTCTTGATTAGGAGAAAGGTTGTGTGTGGGTTTTAATGTAACTTGTGCACAGTCGCGGTTAGAGGATGCTTGGAATTTTTGTTCGGGGAAGGTTGCTTCTGTTCCGAGGTTGGAAAAGATTTTAGAAATTATGTTTGAGCTTTACGATTCTGGTATTTTGGATTCAGTTGATCTGAAAAGTAACTCAACTTTTAACCAAAAATGTAGGAAATATTTTTAAAATGTTGGTATACTAAGATTCTAATTTTGAAATTTAAAATGAGGTATAGCGCTCGTATAATTTATTTTCTATATTTATTATATATATATATGTATATATAATTTTTTTTCTTCTAAATTTCGATGTGACATATGTGTTGCAAAGAAGTATCCAATCAATTAATCGTATATCACTGTAACTTGACTTTAATTAATGGTCAACTTTGTACATTAATTGTCAAGAATTCGAAGTAATCGATAGATAATACTCTCCAAAATATTCAACAGGTAGCGCAATTCTTCGTCTAAGCTTCATTTTTTAGAATATGTTTTCAAAAATATAAATATCGTCAGCCTAATGATCGTTATTGAGTTGTTGTCTAATGTTAGACATTACTTTCGTTACATTCTTTAATAAATATTGTATTTATTAATTCTGTTTTCTAAAAGTTAATTTAATTCAGTCGAAAATAAAAAAAAAGTCTGGCAAGAAACAGTGATGTGTCAGATCGTTTTCAGTGTCGTTCTGTTTAATTTTGTAAATTCTTCTAACTTCTTAACAAAACTCGTCTTCCCCCGATGAAAATTACCAAATTACTTGTGCAGAATTGACCAACATTTCAAGTGACTGTCATCGAATAAAATCATTTCGCTTCAACTGATCGAAGCAGCACATTCGTAGTCTTTTCAAAACACCCGGACCAAACCACACGCAGCCGGTTTGCATCGAGCAGGAAACTCGTAAAAAATCGGCCAACGAGTTGGCCACCGAGAGTTGGAAGTTGGCTCGATGTTTTACGCAACATCGTAATTCAGTTTAAAGCCGACACGCGCTGCGTACACGGCCACCTGTCGCATAATTTCCGATCTAAGCCCGCGTTCCGCTCGATCTACGAGCGTCTCGATCGTTCGGTTGAACGTTCCCGGAATCGGTTGAGTGAGGAATCGACGAGCGAAAAAGCGGCGACGAATTACGAGTGGAGATGACAACGGTTCAAAACAGTTGTGAATCTCTCAGCCGTGATGAAATATTCCGTGCTCGCGATCACTTTGCTTTTTCGATAGTCCCTCCCATGAACGCGGAGAGTGTTCACCACGTTTGGATTCGATCTCTCATTGTATGCACCACGTAAGCTCGATCTTTTCTATTTCGTTTGCTATACGCGTGGTAAACTGTAAGGGTGTTGTTTATCGAGTAGACATTTATGTTGCGGGATTAACTGTTAATCCTAGGATCACGCGTGCTTAAGATCCTTGGATCGTGAGTTTGCGGCAGGAATTTTGTCACGCCTAGTTTATACTCTTCGAAACATTCCAATTCACCTTCGTTGCATGGGATATTTTAGGCTAGTGTCCGGACGTTTATTAATACAATACGAGATACGATTGACAGGATTGTGTTGGTAGAAATTGGAGATGTATATAAGATTCAAGATATACATGTGTATATCGTAAATATGTGTTTAATAGGAAATTAATGTACGGTGAATAGCTATTTTAAACAAACAACGAATGTTAAATATCATTCTAATTTCTATGATGTGGAGAGATTAATGCTATTTCCTTTATTAATATAATTTGATGTATAATAATAAAATAGTGCATTGTAGTATTTATTAATATACGATAATGTATAATAATAATAAATATAAGAAAAGTCAGAAGTAAATTTTATTAATATACTTTACTGTATAATAATAAAATAGTGCATTATAGTATTTGTTAATATACTATAATGTATAATAATAAAAAATATAAGAAAGTGTCGGAAGAAAGAGTTTCTTTTCATAACAACACCGACAACATCAACTGGCTCGTCATATTCGTCATAATCTTTTCAATCATAGTGGTCCTCCGAAAGGGGCAATTTTTCAAATCATAGCTAGAAATCCTCAGAAAAAAGTGTAATTGAGAATTGAATTTCATTAAATTACATATTAAAAATCATTTAGAAGGAAAGAAAGGTTATCTGGATCATCCTCGCCAAATCAGACACAGTGGTGTACGTGTGTTTGTTCCGAAATATTCCATCCGTCCCGTTTCGATGAATTGTGTATCACGTGGACGATCCGGCCAATCGGACCACGGGCACGGGCATGGAAAAAAAATTCAATTTACCAGCTGTCCAGATTGACGAGGATGAACCGTCGTGTTTCGTGCGAATTCTTTACTCTCTTCCCCCACTTCCACCCCTTTGGTCAGGGACGTTGCAGATCATCCTAGATAAAGGAGGAACCTCTCTGCTTCGGATAATTTCAGGCTGGGACCCACGTTGCGTGAAACGTGCACGTCCTCGGGACGTTGTTCTTCTTCTGATGCTCCTCGTGCACGTCAGATACGCCCAGCACGAAGAATGGCCCCGAATGAATTGAAGAGGACCGCCTCGCGGTCAGAATCCTCTTTGATTCTATCTGGCCGGGCGGGGGCTTTCTGACGAAAGCGATCCTTTCAGTCATCCTTGCACGATGATCCACCACCGCCGTGTGTGAATGTTCGCTTACGCGCGCTGTTTAAGGGATGATCGATGACTGACGAAGGTCAGAGGCAGGGGATTACACGGGTCGTCGAGGTATTCGGATGATTCGTTGAATGGATGTTTCGTTGGGATGGGATGTCATGAATGGGGGTCCCTCTTGCGCGATGGTGAATTGATTTAGCGGGAGTTTCGATGTTACATGTTACTGGATTCTAAAGTAAATTTCAACGTTTAAATGTTTAATTTATTCTGTGTAATATTTAATTATATTTAATTAATTAATATTTAATCTGTTCTATGTAATATTTAATTAATATTCAATTTGTTCTATGATTTCTTTAATTCATGATCTGACAAGCTCAGTTTTTCAAATTTTAGGTGTACGAATTGTTGGAATTTCTTTTCATGACCGTGCAATGTTAACTGCATTCTGCTTTGCTGCAATATAGTGTAAAGAAATTGCAAAGTCAGTGTTTCTTAAAATTGAATGGTAGTAATTAATACATAAAAATTATACAACAAGTGATTACAAATAATATACAAGTAACTAATCAGAAAAGAATTCGATTTCACATTTCAGAAGGGTACTAAAGATAAACATTCTAAAGATATATTATGTCTGTCAGCATTTTGATCTAACCGGGTACAATGACAGGATATCTTGATATATTATAATATGTATACTGATGTCATACAAATAATATATTGATACGTATGATACTCCACAAAGAATACGTTGATGTGTATAATGATGAATGATGTTATACAGGAAACAATTTGAAGATTAATCTGAGTAATATCTTGCTAAATTTTTAACATTATTACGCGCAAGTTTCTATTTTTCTTTGTATATATACATGTAGAAAGTAGTTTTTTTAACAAACATTTAACAATACAACATTTATATAATTATATATAAATAATATAATATATATAATAAATATATAATAACAATTATATACATAATAAATATATAATAATAATTATATATATATAATATTATGTATATAATTATATAAAGTATTCGAACTTTGAAACTATGAAAACATGTAACGTGCATTCGCATGTCACAATATACAATAATTTTCTGCGAAACAGAAGTATACATACCTTCAGATTAGGTTCTAATTTACAGATACAATTATGTCACATTTTTATATTCAATCACATCTCGTTGGAATGATAGTGAAATTTAATACAGATGTTCGGATACTTTCACGAGTCACTCTACAACGAACTTCCATAGAATTAGCTCAGATTTTAATTACAAAATTTCTAACGTACGTTTTCATACTTTGCGACTTCCTCGTTCATCCCCTTCTTCCCTTTTCTTTGTCTCAACATTCGAAAAGCTAACCTCCACTCTTCAAAACTTTTCTTGAATTGCTCGAGCAATTTTCCACGCGATGTACCCACGATGTACATCTGTAAATTTCCTCGTTCAATGAACTCGAGAGAGGCGGAAAAAGACGGGCATTTATAGAGAAGAGATTTATAGAGAGAGAGAGGAGCGGATCTAGGAACGATTCTCCACGCAAAGATTGCTCATCTCTCCACGCGTGAAAACAGGCTGAAAGAGGTCACGTTTCCTCGGGGTGTCGGGGTGACAGCGCTGGTTTTTCATCGCGTTGCACGAAAATAACCTCTCTTCCTCTTTCTCTCTCTCTCTCTCTCATACACACACACACACACACACACACTCTCTCTCTCTCTCTCTTTGTCCTCTTTTCAAAGCTCCTTTGATGCCCGGAACTGAAAAGAGCCCGCGCTGAAGCGTTCCCCGTTGCCGAAGCGGCTCGGCAAATTAGCAGCCCTTTTGTGCTGCCACTCGCTCGCTGGCAGCCGGTGAATTCGGTTTAAATCGCGCCGCCTCGCGCTCGTGCGTGAGGCTACTCAATCCGTCGTCCGCACTTCCGGGAAGATGTCCAGCTCGAAGAGAAAAAATAAAATAAAATAAAATAAAAGGAAGAAAGGGCGCGGATCGAACAAACGACCGGCTGAATCGATCGGCTCCCGAGCCGATATTTCCGACAGAATGTCTTATCCGCGCTGGCTCTCGGGATTTTTTTTTAACAGGTTGGTGGTCCTTTCACCTCGGCTGTCCGATTTAATTGCTTATTTATCAACTTGTCGGATAATGGACACGCTTCATGCTCGCGCGTATGGTTGGCTCGATTCGATAACCAAGAATTCGTGTTTTGGTTCCTTTGTTTCTGCGAGTAGTAGTAGTTATTCTAACGATGAGAGTCTTTGCGTTTTTTTTTTTTTTTTTACTTCAGTTTAAAAATTTATTTCTATTGAAAATACGAATTCTGATGTGAAACATGCGTTGAATTGTCCCGTTTGATTCAACTTCGTGGCGGCAGATGCAGATTAAATGAAAGTTTAGTAGCTGGTTTTTCTCAGCTATTAAATTTGCGCAACATTTTCATTATGTTATTGCCAGCTTCTCTAATTTTTGATACTCATTGTTGGACGCCGCGTTCCGTTCTCACTGTGATATTCCCAGCGATACACCTGAAGATGAATCCTTCATTGTTCTTCGTTCTTACACAACCATTACATCCTCGAAGACAAAGGGAAACCTAATATATAACACATAACACACGAAATTGGAGCACTCTTTCCCCAAATATTCAAGGAAACAGCTCCTCTTACTCCACTACTAATTGCACTTTCTCTTTTCTCTTTCTTCCTTCAGCCATGATCAAACTAAACGCGCCAGTTTGAAACACAGACGAAACATAGGAACACGTTGAACATTGCGACACACGTCGCACATCGTACGTGTGTTTTATAAAACACTTTGAAGATTCATTGATTCCGTGACAAGACACAGTCAGTCTATTCTTAGGCAATTATGCTACTAACGTTCTATTTAACGTTAATTTCGTATCTATACCTCTGCAATTTTGCGGTGATGGTTCACAGAACTTGAACAAAAAGAATCCAGCGATACGAAGACTGAAAAGTGACGAAATTGCGACGAATGCTCGCATCGAACACTCTTCCCTCTTGAATCACTCGCTGCTAGTCCAACAACAGAAGACGAAAGTTTATTCGACGAGAGGATTGAAACTGAACCAACTGAGTGACGATGAAAAGTGCATCGAGCAGCACCTTATGTTATGCCGTTTGCGTAATCGTTCAATGTCCGACCGATTCGAAGTGTTGAGAAACGGACGAGCCGTTCCATTCATATCCTCTCCCCGAGGTTGAACACGACTGCAAATTAAAGCAGTGCCCCCGGTGAACAGGAACGAATTCGCCGAATCGGCTTCGTTAACTCGTAGCTATTGTCCCAGGAGTCCTAACGGGCCCGACGATGCCCTCGAAAACTCCGGTGGAGAACGACAGGTCCGAGGAGCCTTGCGAGATCGTTACCGGACGAATTAGACGTAACCAATGGCCAATCAGCGGCCGGTCGTGTTAGCAGTTCCTCTAATTGCATCTAATTAGATTAGAGGAGACCGTGTTGTAGTCCATGGTGTTGATCAGAGTATAAGCAGCAGGTCGGTCTGGCCTGGATCTTGCCCTCGAATTCGATTTGCCATTGCCGCTTTTAATCGGCACGGTTAAAACGGAATGAACACGGTTTAAGCACGTAGACAAGTTCGCAGGGGACGGCGTTAATTGAAAGCTCTGTTAACATTAGGTTGACTGTGTGTGTTTTTTTCCTTCGCGTGCAAATTTTTCGGGGAGAAAAGGAAATTTTGTTCGACACTAAAACTACCGACGATCAAAGGGTAAAATTTCCATCGGAAACGTTAAACTAAAGAGACGAAGAAACTTTGTGATACGATAAATTACACACGTGTTTTTTTATTAAATTTTTAAACATTGTTTTATGTCTTATGTAATGTTTCGAACAAAAATTATAAATTGGTCGCTTTCACCACTTCCAGTGTTTTAGTATTAATATAGTGACCATTTTGTTCGATTGTCTTTTGCCATCTTTAACGAAGAGAATCAGTTCAAAAGCAGTTCTTATCTTTTTCGATGAAAAGTAAAAGTTTCAATAGTGAAATTTAACGAACCACTTGCTCGTCACGTCGGATAATTTTTTATCAGCTTGTAAAAATCTGACCGAAATTTAATCCGAAATCTGATTTGAATCTAATTCTAAATCGAAATATAATCCGAATCCATAAATTGATTCTCTTGGGAATGTAACTTTCTTCAGATTCATTTGCACGAATTTTTAAACGCTTCGTGGGAGTTGGAACGTCCGTTTTCCGCTTCGTAAGACCGAAGAGGAATGTACCTCGAGTTCTGGGATGTTAGAGTGGAAACACTCTAACTTCTTTTGTTTAATTCTTCAAAGAGATTGATGCACGCGAAGGGTCGTACGTCTTAATGTTTCTCCACTCTATCGTGGACGAAGTGATTAATTGCGCGTGGAACATAACGGTACAGGGATTGTAGCATTTTAAAGAGAGTGAGAAATTTCCATGAGAATTTCTAACAAAACTTTCTTGCTCTTATTTTTCCCATTCAACACCCCCGAGGCCTGTGACTCATTCGGAACAACTTTTAAGAAACATCTGTTAAAAAAGTCACCCCTTCACTTATCGCGATTTGGATATTTGGTTTCAAACACCAAAATGAAAAAGTCTTTATTACAAAATATCATCTACCTTCAAAGATTTTTAAGACTTCAAAATAAAGAGATTCGGAATATTAGAAAAATCATCCTTCTATGTATTTCTTCTCCGTAAATCACGAAGATTTGTCGAGATTTTTTGAGAAAAAAGAAGTGTATATTGCAGAAATTTATTTATCCTATCCATAGTATATCGTCTCGAAGATTTTCTAGTTGGTTCCATATATTACTTCGCGAAATGAATCACAAAGGCACCTGTTAATAATTTTCAAAGACTAAATAGAAAAGCTTCTACTGATTACAAAAATCACCCCCATACTTGACCAATATATATCTATTTTATAAATCACAAATGCACATCTCGAAGACTTTCAATAATCTTTTGAAAATTAACTTTACTGTGTGTCGAACGATGTAGAGGAAGTTAAGAATCATTAGATTCATCATAGAGTTCTCCTTCTCTTTTTTCCTTAAACCATGCGCCACGGTTTGCTCCGAAGAACCGTCAAAAATCAGAGACTTCCAAAAATCGTTTGAAAATCCTCAATTAATCCACCGTGTCAGAGTTTCTGTCGCACAGAGCGCGACGCGCGAGGAACTTAAAAGTCGTCAGATTTATCACCTCGTTTTCAAGTTCCTCCCTCTTTCTTTCTTAACGTTTGCTCGCGTTTGCGAGTCGAAGTACCGCCACAATCGCAACCCTTCGCGCCGGTGATCTGTCGTACTTCATTAAGAGGGTCATATAGCATCCTGAGAAGTAGAAGGTCGCCGGCGAGAACAGTCGTGCTTTCGTGATTGGGCGCGGTGACCAAAGGGCCCGCGCAGCCTCGGCAGATACGTATGGTCGTGCTTTTTGACCCCGTGCTCCCGTTCGTTCTGCCAGCCGCCAAACGATTTATCGCGACTCTCCTCGACGTGTTTCCTCTTTCGCTATTAGGCTCCGGCCAGTTCTCCCGTTTATTTCTTTTTCTTTTTTTTCTTTTTTCATTCGCTTTCGAGTTGCTTCGGGATTGCTGTTTGGTTTAGTTTGGTGATTTGTTGGCGAGCGAATGGTTACGGTGTCGCGGTCGTTCTTGAATTATCCTGTTTGTGACGTTCACGGTGTTGCGCAAGCTCCGACTTGTTGTAGGAAATTTCAGAATGAACGCCTGTCTACTTAGAGTAGAGCAATAGCCGTTTGTTCTGACATTTAACGCGTCGGTGTATAAATTATATAAATTTTCATTATTTCGTTGATTAAAATTTTATTCGGTTTTTATGTATTTATGTATGTTTCATTTGTTTGATAATTTTGTGTATATCATTTAAATTTTTATTGTTTCATTGATAAAAATTTTAAACAGTTCCTTTCTTCAGTTCTTCTATTTTATAAAAATTATCCAAATCACGCAGAATTCAGCAAAATCTGCAGAATTGTACTTTGGGAAATTAAATCTTGACCAGTTTGATAGTTCAGCCGTTAATTTATAGCATTATCTAACTCGTATGAGGCGCTTCGACTCATTTTCTTACGATATAATTGTACCGCTATGATAATATTGCGTTTTACGTTAATTCCCTGTGTGATTTATTTAGAAAATAATTTCGTATTTTGTAGGTAAAATTTAGGTAATGTATTTCTGATTCTCCTTTCTCTGTTAGAATAGATGGAGGGAGATTTCGGGCTTTGCAGTTGATGTCGGTTTGGGATTTGATATTGGCCTAACGAGGATAGAGCAGGGTGATTTGTTGGAGAATAATGCATTAATGGGCTGTGGGTTGTTTGTTGGGGAGATTTCGGTAATATCTTTTGATTTATGGTATTATGTATACGCGAAGAGTTTTGGTTCTCTCCCTATGTTTCAGAGTTAATACATTTTCAGGTAATTGGGTACTATTATCGACGAATGTTAATTTCATTTGTGATTTATCAGGGAGTAATAATTCTTTTGTAATTTGATCGTTATTACTTTTGTTAATGTTCCAATCGTTCCAATATTCTCTTGAAATAATCATAGAATATTCTTCTCGGTTTCTATCGAAAAACTGGAGAATTAATATTTGAATAAGATTTTATTTTTTTTTATATTGTTCATTTCACGATCTTATAATCGAATTTGATGACCAAAAATTCTATTCAGCAACACACGTCACTCGTCAGTTAATTAAAAAAGTATTTTAAACAGTAACACATTTAGTGTTTAAAAAAATGCGCGTCTCAAGTCTGAATAATTATTACGATGGTTAATGTCATTTGATTAACTCACACTATTCGATGTTATTTTCGCAAATTACTCAGCAATTTCATTCTTAAAACTGCTGAAACTAAACAACCAATTATATTAGCCTCCCTCTGTCGTAACTGCAAAATCCCTGATTTCCAAAACCCAACCATCTCCCCCCTCCGCGCGAATGTTAATTAACCACGACGAACGTAAATTGCGCCAGAGGTATCGGTGTAAATCGTACATTAACGAGACGGAAGCCGGGCGGCTGGTGGTTGGTGGCTGGAAATCGATATTTTATCGTACGCCGGTTGGTATGGTATCGTTGGTCGGTTTCTGGGTGGTCAGAATTGTTCGGTGTTGGCGGACGAAAAATTCTGGCGGACGGCGTTTCACGAGGCCCTCCCTGGACAACGACGAGGTGGACGACGACGACGATGAGGACGAGGACGAGGACGAGGACGAGGACGAGGACGAGCACACGAGGACGGGGTTGAAGTATTTACGGTCTCGTCGAGACAATGCTCACGCACAGCGGCGCGGATCTCCCTGGCTCCTCCACCTTCGATTCACCTCGATACCTTGTCGAGCCTTTATCGACACGCGGCCAGAAAAATGCACGGCCATTGCGCGTCTTCCGGTTGCCGTTTAAGGCAAATATCCCAACGTTTTCGATGCCCAGCGGCAAGACGAACCTTTTTTTTTTTTATCTTTTTTTCTTCCGCGTTTCTTTCACTGCGTTTCTCCTTAAGTTTTATTAAGGAGTCTAGAGGGGTTTCGTTCTCTGCTGAAAGCTCGGAGAGCTCTAGTGTTTAGGGAAATATTTGAACAGTCTGGGGACACTCTTGGTGGAAGTTCTTTTCAGAGTATTTGCCTGAAATTCTTCAGTTCGGAATTGAATTTCTTTCAGCTGAGAATTGCAATTTAATATGTGAATATTGCGGAGGGTATTTTGTTTAGAGATTGTTCAATGTATCAACATTGTCTTCGATATTAATAGTATTTAGTGGAGTATGTATCTTGAAAGTTTCGACTTGGGGAGGAAGGAGTTATTTTTGTATTTTCGTATTTCAGAGTATTTGTCTGCTTCTCGTTTGCACGTTGAATTTTGAACGAGGCAATTTATGAACATTTTGAACATTTTGCAATAGTTCAAGATCATAAATTACTAGAAGTGTTGATGACAAATATCCGAAAGTTCCCACTTCAAAGAACGAACTGCATTGATTAATATTTCAGAGTGTTCACCACCGTTTCAAACTTGAAAATTATATCTCAAATATTACCATACGACGTACTGTAAAATGTAGTCCAATAAAAAGAAGAAACCTATAATATTAAAATTATGAGTCACTTTACTATACTATAATATTAAAATTATGAGTCACTTTACTATACTATACAGAACTGTACGTTCTGAGTTAGACTTAGATGAGTTTAATTCTAATTCAATCAGATTAGTTTCGAGAGAGGATCGATGTATCACGTCTTCTTGTAGATAAAAGTACGTTTTAATGATTAACACGCCAGCGAGAGATTGCCAAGTGTCGAGTTGATTTGCGAGAGAATCCTCTCTGTTTGCTCACGGACGTTGGACTCCTCTCTCTCTCTCTCTCTCTCTCTCTCTCTCTCTCTGTTGTAGGTGTTCTAATGAATTATACTCCTCGAACTCTTCCAGGCACCCCTTCATCAGAAGGATCATTATAATTTCCGAGATTGATAGACGAGATAGATGAGCAAGATGGATGAGACGCAGTGAAAGTGAGCCTCGGAAACAAGTACTCTTTAACTGGTAAAATAAATCTAGTCCTACTAACGTTGAACCACGGTAAACCTAAGTTACACCTTGGCCCGTGCAATGTCCCGTCTCTATCGTTTCCAGCCTACGTTATATTTCGATTACAAATTAAACGTGAACGCCTTGGTGTTGAACGAGGCTGCGCCAACTTCATCTTCACTCATAAAAGTCCCATTTATCGAATTGAGAAAATCAATTTGATCCCAGATTTAATTGTACGATTTCCTCCGGTTTTCTTCGGCAATTTTCAATCGAGCTTCTGATTTGAATTTCAGACCAAGTGACTTGCAAGGTGAAGATGTTTCCGAAACGTGATAATTCAATTGTCGTATTATATAGATATTGTATAATAATAATAATCACATTACAAATCATAATTAAACAGTTTTAATAAGCGTATTAATAATTAAATCGATAATTGAATATAATTTCGTAGCTTTCGTCTTTCATTTAAAAGTCGAAGTTGTATCGACAGGCCTCTTTTTGAAATAAGATTGCGCGATCATCGCGGTAATGTTAAATGTACAAAGGATGATAATAACTAAGTTGATTCAATATAAGTTCCCATAATTTTTCTAATTTCTGATTTTGAACATAATGCAAGTGAGTTATACAAAGTTGTACGTGTACCATGACATGTTATACAATAATATAACTATAAATTATATAAATAATATATATAACTATATATTATTTGTAATAATATAAATATAAATATAAATTATATCATTATATATAATAATAATTATATATTATTTATATATAAATAAAAATAACGATATACAATAATATAAATATAAATCATTTGTAATAATATAAATATAAATTATATAATATAAATCATACAAAATTGTACGTGTACCATGCCATGCTATACAATACAATATAACTATAAATTATATAAATAATATATATAACTATAAATTATATAAATAATATATATAACTATATATTATTTGTAATAATATAAATATAAATATAAATTATATTATTATATACAATAATAACTATATATTTATTTATATATAAATAAAAATAACGACGTAAAAGTTACAAAATTGGAGGTTACAATCACGCGTTACATATCAACCGTATTGCTGTCTCAATTTCAATTTCACCACCGGCTTCAGTTTCACCGCGGTGATTGCAAAATTCAACGATTCCTCGTTCAATAATCGCGAACGCGATCGTGCGGCTCCAGGTTCGCCGATGATCCTCGGACGCGAGAAGCAACGATTCGTACACGTACATATACGTATCGTACATAACGTGCGTGGCTCGTCCCTCGTTTGGACGAACACGAGGGGATATGGAGGTGGAACAGATACCCGCTGAGATGGTCCGTCGTCATCATCCGTCAGAGCGGAACACGCTCGTTAGCTTGCGGTGGAAACAAGAAACGCCGGCCTTGTTCCTGGTAATCGGGTGTATACAGTTGGAAAGCGCTCCGGGTTGTACTGCCTGGCGTATTTTGCCCGCAAGAAACCATCGGTGGTTGTTCCTCTCGTTCCGATCCTCCGGGAGTTACTTATTACCGCGGATGAAAGCGAAGTTCGATACGAATTAGCATCGGCCGGGGTAGCGTTTGATAGATCGACGAGTGGATTCGCTTCTACAGTGGGCGTTCCGCGCTTCGTAGAAGCGACGGCTAGGTAAAAGTACGATAGATATCTTCGGTTTCGTTGCGTTTGGATTGGATTGGCACTCGCGTGTGGATTTGGATTAGACGATTGGACGAGTCGTTTGAGTACCACGGGCGCAAATAAGCCGTGGATACGTCGTATCGAAAGATATTTCACAGATTGTGTATGACGATGTTTGAAGGATGTTTGAGCGAATCTCTAGTTTCAAACGTGGACTTGTGAGAATAGCTAGACCATGGTGGACATAGGTAAGATAGACTTAGGCTTGGGTTAAATGAAACAAAGTTAAAGTAGATTTAGACTAGATTGAATCAGACCAAGGTTTTTGGAGGATTGATGAATATAATGGAACGTTTGATAGGTCAAATTCTATTGAATCTACATTGAATCTACCTAGATTTAAAGAGGCAAATCTAAGAATATTCACGTAGACTGTAACGAAAGTTCAGGTGAATTTTAGATGAACCTATAAAATAGTCTGAGAATGTGGCGACGGTGGTACGATTAAACTCATCTCCAAGTCCGGAAACCTCGCGACAGCGTGAACTAACAAATTGCAGGGGCGTATCGCGAGCTCGAGCCGCTCGATATCGAGGCGAATTCAATATCGAGAATCGACCTAATGGCTGGCTGCAGCCAGCGAAGAATGATATCTCCGTTACGACTCCATTACGGAAATTAATCGGAAACGCTCGGCGCACGGTTGCTGATCGCTTTGGTAATCAGTTGCCTCCGCGTTCATTTTCATCGTATCTCCATCGACTGCATTACGCTCGCTTTCGTTTCATCCGCTCGTGGATCCGTTCTTACCTAGATCATGGCTTCCCGAACCCTTCGATCGCTTCGCGGATCATTTCCGATTGTCGTGGGTGGTCGTCGAAATGAACGCACGGTTGTTTCCGACGTCCTCTCGGCGAGATTCATGAAATCGATCCGGGGTCATTGCAGACCTACGCTTCGTTTCGTTGTCGTGGTGTGTGTGAAGTGAAGTGAAGCGAGGTATACGTAAAGGATATTGAAGACGTTCGTTTCGATGGATACTGGAAGAGGAGGACAAATGGTGTAATGTTTCATTGAGTTTATTGATTCTCTAAGTGAAGTTGGGTATTAGTTACCAGATGTATGGACCGTGGAATTTTTGTTTTTGTTTTTCAGTTTAATAAACGTTGAAGACAGGAGAATAAGTTTGGAAATTGATCTTCAGTTTGACGTAATTTCTTCTGAGTTTATGATTACTTGTCACAAGCGAGGTTCAGCGGGATCGTTATTAATTTCTAGATTCGAAAATTTCAAATCCGATTTAATGATATTGAAGATTGGAAGTTAGTTTCTAGACTTGGTTTTCTCGTGAAAGAATTTTTGTCTAACCTAATCTTACAAAATTCGTGACTCTGTAACTGAAATTGGGCATCATTGTTAGTTTCTTGATTTGAGAGTTGATCGTCTCTTAGAACGGTTCCTAATTTTTCTGTGTTTTACGATTCTGCAAGTGAGGTTAGAGATCATTGTTAGTTTCCAGATTTAAGAGTCGGTCTTCTTTAGGAATAATTTTTATCCAATTTAAATTATATTAAAAACTGAAGAGAATAAATGGTACAATCTTTCTTTGAGTTTATGACACCACAAGTAAAGTCAGATGTTATTACTAGAGACAGTAGGACCTATCATACACTTACTCTCATACTATATTTTTTATAATAAATAAGTATCTTCTGTATACATTTTCAGATAGATTTCAAATTTTACCAACGTAATCACCGGTGTTAATAAACTCGATATTAACACTAACGACGAGTAAATTGACGTTTCGACAATTAATAATAATAAATTAGTGAGTCAATATTAACGTACAGTTTCGCGTACATCACATAATCGTAAAAAGTTCTCACAAACGTGAGCCGCTGTTAATTCAATTCGAGGATTAGTCAATCGATTGTAGCACTAGGATTGTAGACTTGTTCACAGTGAGCCCGTTGAGAAATAGCGACTGAAACAAAAGATTTAGCTGGCAATGCCAGCGTTCTGGTATTAATCGACGAGATTGCTTTAATGACGCTTTAACGGCGATGGTGTCACGTCGAAAAGGATATTTATTGCCAAGTCGATCCTCCACTCTCTAAATCCCACAGGCAACGAGCCTTCGAACTGTTTGAGTCAGCGTTTGTATGGTTACGCGTGAAGAATCGAGTGCGACTCGGATGGCATGCCAAAAAAATCAGGCAGAAAAGTGAAAGAAACACGGATCTTGTTTGTTAACGATAAAAAGTAATCGCGAGATCTTGATGCACGGAGGTCGGCCGTGTAGTTTACCGTAGATTACCTTCGTAGAATCTGATAGAGACATCTGCGAGTGCCAACTTGGGTTGTTACGCTCTGCAATATCTTCGAATCTGACTGGAAAGTTGCATATTTATATTTGAAGAATCTTGTTTCGTACAGAGTTGTTGCGTTTCATCGAGTTGCTAGTTGAAGATGTTGAATAATCAGTTTCGAGCCTCTGAATTTTATTGAAACGATTCATCCGTAACAATTAGTTGGAATGAATAGCTACAGTACAAATTGCTACACAGATTTGATAATTTGGAAAATGGCTACAATTGTCTAACAATTGTTTTGTCCCCTTAAATGTATAAAATTCTGATTGAGGCTAACATTAATCATCATTATCATTCTATAAATGATACAGTCGTAAAATCCTCGAATCTTCTAATGTCCAGATAAAATATTTTAATTGAGCTACCGTCGTGCAATTTACAATAGTTACAATTACAATACAGTTATTAGGTAATTGCGGAATGTAATGAAATTACGGTTGAATGTTAAGAGAATATTTGCTGTTTCAATATTAAAAAATATAACTTTGCTAATATAAATTAATTGAAGATAATTGGTTCTCAACATGAAGTATTTTCGCTAACAACCTATGTACACAAGAGATTTTCCCAAGAAGAATACAAAACTGTAAAAATTGAAGGGTAAAGTTCCATTTCCCTGTTTGAGTTAGGTTATCTAAACTGTAAGTTTGCATAAACGTCTTGCGACCTAAATGTTACTTTTTGCGCAAAATACACTGGGAAGAAAGGCAGCTAACCGTTAGCCGATCGAGATTTACTCGTGACTTTAAGTCGCCCACAATGTTATAAACCTCGGCTCGTCGTTGCCATAGTTCACGTTGCTTTACTGCGCCACACTTGTATTTTTCCACCCCGAAGAAACAAATGTGAACGTTAAATACCATAAATATCACGTGTACTTTACACCATTTCCAAGCATCTTCCGTCGTGGCCTCGTTTTCCATCCTGAATCGAAGGTTATATAATATCGAGCATACCTGGACGATACTATTGAATACATCCTAATTGCATTACTATATTTTACTGTTTCGTTTCAGAATTATTTAGTGTGTTAATCTCGACGTCACGTTCATAAAAATTGATAAAATATCCTTCGTTCTAAATAATTATTGCCAATTGGTTCTAGGCTAGTTTTTAATTTCCAAGAATAATAAAATTAGACAATAAAATTTCTTCTTCTTCTGTCATGATTTCATTACGGATAATTATAACAGGAATTAATATATTTCCTTTTTATGGTAATACATTTTTTCATTAGATTCTACATTTCACTTCCATGATATACAATTTTCGTAGTCGATACGAAATTGCTACTAAATTCTACTAAATTTTATTTTATTTTATAGGGAATGATATCTCTTATAATCGAGTAGCAAATATTTTGTACATCTGCTGTATATAGGAGTACTTTGAATCCTCAATTCATAATACTGTCATAGACATTACATTAATTACGTTTGTACGTAGAAATACTAAATGGAAGAAACAAAAAAAAAAAAAAAAAAAAATTGCTTCATTGCTAAAAGATTATTAATAATAGGGTTACCCATAAGTAATGTCGTTTTCTGATACTGTACAAACTTTTATTTTATTTAAATCATTTTTCTGAATTATTTATTGTCACTAGAACTGGCAATGTTTATTAAATTTGCAAAAAAAGAAACTTCTAATGTATTAGTATTCAAGTTTAATCAGGCGATACATTGATATAACGGAGAATAATTGAAAAATAAATAATTGAAGATACATTGGAGAAATAAATAATACAGAGACAGAAACAAATGAAAATTAACAGCTGTACTCAAGGCAGTTTCAGCCTCCCTATCGCGTGTCAGTCGACCCTTCATTCAATTGATCATTCGGTGACTTGTTTTCTCGTCTCACCCCCCGAGGAAAACATAGGCGATCACAAGTGTAATACACTTTTGATTGTATTTAGATGCGATTTTAAATACGAGCTACGGCTGCCGCGTTCATCAATTCCCGTCCTAGGCACTCGTTAATTCGACGTTCCCCCAACGCTACCGGTTGTTGGTTTTCTTCGATTTTTAACGAGCCTCGGCAACTATCGCGAACGTTTCGACGGACGCTGGTTATCCAGCGTGTAGTTAGTAACGTCGGTGGTATCGAGAGCAAGTGTTTTCTCCCGGACTGACGCAGGCCGGTTCTGATGAATGATGTGGTCTCGCTGAGCTCTCGGCTACGCAGTTTAATGTCTGTGTAGTTCATTTTTTTTTTAAATCGCGTTTCGTGCTTTGTTTCTCTCTCTCTCTCTCTCTTTTTTTTTTTTACAAAATTATTGCCTGGTGTTGCCTGTGTGACTTTATTATTGTTATTTCGAGAGGAATTATTGCGCGAAGGTAACGTAGTGATATATTTCTAGTAGTTTTTTTACTTTATATCACAACTCGATTGTTTATGCATTTATGAAAAAATGCAAAAATGTAGAAATATTATCCTCTATGCTCTCCCTGTTGAAGCAATTACGTTGAAATTCTTTATATTAAATCTCTAAATATCTTTAAATATTACACTGTATATAAATTCTGTTCTCTACACGAAAGGAATGTTTCAAAATTATATTGAAATTCTCTCTCTATTAAAAAAAGTAATAATTCAATTTCTAAAGAGAACGTTCTATCCTAAAAAAAAAAAAAAAAAGAAAATGTTCTCCGTACAAATAATACTCTCTATACGAAAAGGATATTTCTATATTGCATTGGAAGTGTAATTCAACTTCTATCGCACTTTCATGTATCGCCAACTGTACGAACTACGTGCACGCGGTGCATCGTTCAAACTTCGATCAACATCAAGCTGTCGTGTAGCTGTACAATCGATGTTTCAGATATACCGTCTCTATTCCTTCGAGCGAGCGTTACACGCGTCTCCCCGACATGACGTCTTGACGTCCGAAATCAAACGTGCAACAACTCCTACGGTCAACCGCGTTAGACGCCACCAGGTAGACATAGTTGGCGTTTCTATAAATTACCAAGGGAAAACACGAAGACGAACTGACACGCAGGTTGCCGAGGCACGATGGTTGCGGCCATGCTCGATAAATCGCGGTCGGCATACCTCCCCGCCGACGAATTTTCCAAGCCAATGAGCCCCATCGCTCTCGTTTCGATCACCGAGTTGTGCACTTTTTGCACTTTTCAATAACGAGAGATGCGCTACCTTGCTGCGTTCAGCTGGAAACTTTCCTCTTGCTTGACTTCTCTCCATGAGATGATCATTCAACTCCGCGTTTTGTAGAACGCGTTCTGTCAAAAATTTTTAGCGTGTTTTTTCTGCTCCCTCCCGACGATGAGTTTCCTTTGGTTTCTCTTAGCGTGGAAATGAATTCACACGAGGATATTATGGATTTTTCAGGGAGAGGAATTTGTCATTCGATAAAAATTTCGTTGTCATTGTGCAAAAAAGGAATTTTTAAACATCTACAACGAAGCAAAGTAAAATTTCGAATTGGTGCTTTTCATAAGATTTGACAAATCTACCGTCCCATGTATTTCACCCAATGTTCTGTAGTTTATTATTGTATGTACGTTGTTTCGAAAATCTCTCTTCGCGTTACATTTTTCGAGACGACGAGTTTCCCTTAACTTTTTAGCGAAATAAAATCACACGAGGATATTTTTCGTAAACAGGAGGAAGCATAATTTCCATCGTTATCGTGCGGTCATCGTAATTTTTCGAAAATACACGAGATAATTTTCTCAGATTTTTACATTCTAATATATTATTATTTCATTTTAAAATATAAAACATACGTGTCTTAAAATATAATTAACTTTATTTTAAATTTATTGATAAGATATACATATTATTCTTAAAATGAAATGTATTGAACAATGAAACGTATGAAATATATTATTCTTATATACATTACATTATATATAACATTATATTATATATTATTTTACAACATATCATATATTTTATACACCGTAACTGTTAAAGTCTATCAGAAAAGGGACGCAAATACTTTTCGGCCAAGCCAATACGATACTCGGTATCGCGTTTATCCAGAGACTCGCAGGTAGAATCACTCTCCATCTCGTTGGGGAATCGGCTGGCGTGCAACAAAGCTTCGTCAAGTTTCATCTTTTCGATTCCTCCTTTTCGCAAGATGGCGTTCCATCCTCGTCGTCCATCTCCTCTTGGTCCCAGCGGGATGATCGGAGCCGAGAGAGTAGGAAATAGAGGAGACGAGCAAGGGTAACTACGTCTCAATAGGCCGGCGTGCATCTTGGTAGACCGAGCAGCAGGACTCCTAATATGGGATTGCACGCAACAACCACCGTGGAAGCCACGGTGCATCACGCTTCGAAGGTGGAAGCAGAGTGGAAAGAAACGAAGAAGCGAGAGTGGTACGGAGAAAGAAGGGGAGGGAAACAGCAGTACTGTAAATTATTATTGCCGCTAGTTTCTTGCCCGGCGTTTGGACTCTTTTCTGCCTGCTGCCACGCAGTTCGCGCTACTTATCTCTCCGTGCCTGTCCGTTCCGCGCGTAGCCCTCCTCTCCTTCTTCCATCGCGATCCTCTTCTACTTTTCTTCAGCCATCGCTTCGTGCTTCTTCCAGAGTCGACGCGACTTCTTTCGAACGCCGTTTCGCGTTTTAGAATCTCTAAGATGCCCTGGAAGAGTTTCGAGACTTCTTGCCAAGGGGGGGAAGTGTCGCGGAATCGTTCTGGATTTCTGCGAGTAACTTATGGAAAAGAGACGACGAGGATGTTCTTGTTCTTATTTTCTGACGCTGTAGTTTCTACGCGTGGTCCGTGGACCGAGAAACGGATCTCTTTTTATTTTTATTTTTATTTCTTTCTTTCTGTTACCGAAGTTACAGTACTTTGCACTGTGGAAGAAAGATTCTAGATCTCTACTTTTCTTTTGTACATTTAACCTCTTGCGAATTAACCTTTGCCTCGAATTGCAACAGTTTCTCAGTTTTATGTATATTTCAATGCAACCCAAGGCAAAACAGAGTAAGTTTATTGCTTCTTAATCATTTCTATCCAGTGATATCGATCATATGATGTATGATACGGTTCGGTCATTCGTTATGGTCCGCGAACTAGTTGCCAGCGCAAGGGGTTAATATATAAAATAATTATATTTGAATTATATGTTGATATTCTGTACATGTTATAGTTCTATAGTCTAAAGGAGACACTCAGAGAAGGGAAATATATTAAACACGTATATGTATATTTACGGCGATTTTGACGCAGTGTTCGTACACATTCTCTCTTCTCCTACTTCTCCATACCACTTTCTCGTATCTTTCTTGTATCCAGTCTATAACGATCTGTACAACTATCTTCCAGTTCCCAATTCCTGGCGTGTGTCATCTTTTTATCGCTTCTGTTTTGAGATTCCGATAAGCGTCACAGTTCACGAATAATTCCAACCACGTACGATCTCGCGAAATCCGCTCGCGTTTGCAAAGGCGTCATAAACATGGGCGACGCATCGTTTTCAATCTCTCTTTCTCTATCCCGAGAATCACCTCGCCTCCGATGGTGCTGCTCTGGCGTTTAACAAAAACCTCGTCGTTTCCTCGATCTGCCTTCATCCGCTCCGCGGACTAGAGAACAATGCTCGGCCGACAGGCTCTGACATCTTCGACGCGAAGAGCGGCAGGCATTCCCGGAGGTGGCGTAAGAAAACGGAATTCCACGGTCTGGCCTTTCTAGGAGAGGTGCACGGAACTTCCTGCTATGCCTGGACAGTTTCGCCGGAAAGGGGGAAATCATGCCACTGGCGTGGCACGTTACGCCACCGTGGAAATCCGTTTTCCACCTGGCATCTCCGCGAGACGTTTTTGCCTTTTGGAGAGCGAAAACTCCTCGCGAGGGACTTGCTTCCCGTGTGTGTGTCTGTGTGTGTGGATCAAACTGTTCTTTCCTGGAACGACTGACGCCTCCTCCTAACTCTAGGTTGAAGTAACAAACTGTACATAATCTGTAGATAATTAATACCATTTATGCCGATATAAAATGAACGTATGTACGGTTTATTAAATTATTATGGAATATTGTGGAATATATTACATTAAGAAACACATAAAATAATTAAATAATAATAAAATAATAATTAAATAATATATTATAATATATATAATAAAATGTATAATATATATTATATATATTATTTTATATATTAATAATATATATATATAATGTATTAGTATATAATAGATAAATAATAAATAATATATAAATACTTGAATAATAAAATTTGCACTATAGAAATATAGTATTCTACTATAATTCCTAGTAATTCTTACTATAAAAATATTTCTATTTGAATTCAAGTTTCTACTATGGAAATATAGTATTCTATAGAAATATAGTATTCTACTATAATTAATATTCTATAGAAATATATAGTATTCTACTATAATTAGTATTCTATAGAAATATAGTATTCTACTCTAATTCCTAATAATTCTTACTATAATTCCTAATACTTCTTGTTATAAAAATATCATCCAAACTTCTATTTGAATTCAAATTTCTACTATGGAAATATAGTATTCTACTATAATTAGTATTCTATAGAAATATATAATATTCTACTATAATTAGTATTCTATAGAAATATAGTATTCTACTATAATTCCTAATAATTCTTACTATAATTCCTAATACTTCTTGCTATATAAAAATATCACCCAAACTTTTCTTTGAATTCAAATTTCTACTATGGAAATACAGTATTCTACTATAATTAGTATTCTATAGAAATATATAGTATTCTACTGTAATTAGTATTCTATAGAAATATATAGTATTCTACTGTAATTAGTATTCTATAGAAA
Source organism: Frieseomelitta varia (assembly GCF_011392965.1). Lineage (NCBI taxonomy): Eukaryota > Metazoa > Arthropoda > Insecta > Hymenoptera > Apidae > Frieseomelitta > Frieseomelitta varia. The sequence goes on from NW_025109705.1 coordinate 45,182, forward strand.
TATAATATTTCACTATAATTCCTAATAATTCTTACTATAATTCCTAATACTTCTTGCTATAAAAATATCACCCAAATTTTTATTTGAATTCAAATTTCTACTATGGAAATATAGTATTCTACTATAATTAGTATTCTATAGAAATATATAGTATTCTACTGTAATTAGTATTCTATAGAAATATATAGTATTCTACTATAATTAGCATTCTATAGAAATATAGTATTCTACTATAATTCCTAATAATTCTTACTATAATTCCTAATACTTCTTGCTATAAAAACCTCGCCCAAACTTTTATTTGAATTCAAATTTCTACTATGGAAATACAGTATTCTACTATAATTAGTATTCTATAGAAATATAGTATTCTACTATAATTCCTAATAATTCTTACTATAATTTCTAATACTTCTTGCTATAAAAATATCACCCAAACTTTTATTTGAATTCAAATTTCTACTATGGAAATACAGTATTCTATAGAAATATATAGTATTCTACTCTATAATTAGTATTCTATAGAAATATAGTATTCTACTCTAATTGCTAATAATTCTTACTATAATTCTTAATACTTCTTGCTATAAATATCATCCAAACTTCTATTTCAATTCAAATTTCTACCATAAAAACATAATGTTCTACTATAATTCCTAATAATTCCTACTAATAAATACCAGCACACTCCACTCTTACCACGAGTATTAATATTTCGCAATTTCCCGATGGAAATCGCGAAGAATTCCGCTCATTAGGCGGCGTTAGATAGCTCGTTTCGATTGGGCGTTCGGGCTCGTCGATGATTCATCTGGCACCGCCGAGACTCGAGAGCACCTGCGACACCGTACATATCCGTTTCTCCACAGGGTCGTGACACCTGGCTCCCTATTTTCACCGTTACGCAATCGGAGATAGTCGCGTGGAATCTTCTCCTGGTCTCTCTTCCTGCTTTGCTTTCGGGCAAATGTCGTGCGACTCGCGGCGAGCTCGTTTTCATCCTCGCGTACGAAACTGACTTCGTATCCATCCACCTACGTGCCCCATAAAAGAAGCTCTATGGAAATTAAATTGGCTTTTGTCTCGCGATTTTTCGTCTCCCGAAACGTTTCGATCGATTGTTGCGCAATGTCGATCAATGTCCCTCGAAGCTTATTCTGTTGCTTTGGATTTGATTAACTATATTATAATTGTCTCTGGATCGTCGCGAAATAGCCGACTTTTCGATCGTTTAGAATTGTACAATCGAAGATGTTACTCCATGCAATATTTGTCAGACATTCGTTTGAAGATCGAAATTTGCCAAGTTCAGTACGTTTGATGTTTGATGCTGATTGTTCCATTGTAAAATTTATCTGACAGATTAAACAGCAAATGAACGCGGTAAATATGATAATTATCGAATTCGAATTGTAAACTTTTTATAAGAATTGAAACTTTGAGACTAATGCGAGCAGTTATGTATGTCTCAAAAATTTATAATTATATGTAATATTCATAACGAAGACGAAAAATAGACGAGAAAGATTTTAATTTAATTGAAACGATTGTATCGAGGCTGTTAATAACATTCTGATCAATATTACTTTCATCTCAACTGAATAGTTGCCAGTTGAAGCAAGACTAGAATAATAATTAGACCACGGACTTTTATGCACTTTCTAATTTTTACGAACATAACTGAAGACCTATTAATATTAGTCTGTCAATGAAAATTTGTTTCATCAATTAAGTACATATAATAAATACTCCACTATCTGATGTATTTTTTTCACGTTACACGCATCTGTGTGTGTTTCCTCGAACATATAATGCATAAAGATGCGTTCACAAAGGAAGAAATTTACACGAACACGTTTATTCTAACTCTCTCGACAAAATATATTCACCCATGCAGGCCTCGATTCCTTCGTATCTCAAACTTCCCCGCTTATTGAATAGCCAGACGCCAGAATCAATGAACACTCGCCTAAAGTATCATCCTACTTGTGCTCGTACGGTGTACGACTCGATCGGTAGTCTCATCTCGCGGTTATGATCATCGAGTGTGACTGACGTCTGAATAGGGGCTATCAATTAAAACCCTATTGGCGAAAGTCGACGGCGAACGTTTTCCACCTTTCCACCGGCGTCTGCCAGTGGTGTTGTAAAATACGTTTCGATCCTCGAGTTAGATCCTCTCGCGATCAACGATCCTGTCCCATCCTCGCGCAACGTAATTATACATTATACCAGTATGCACGGTGGTTGTGCAAGTGCTGGGCGAGGCCTGGCTGGCGCGTAGAATATTCAAGTGTCTCTTGAAGTGTCTTCTAGTAGTAAATATTGTTTATGCTAAGCGCAGTCGTTGTCACGCCTTCTCCTGGCTCCTCTCTTTGCGCACGTGGTCTTTCTTTCTCTCGCGACCACCTACTGCCTTCCCCCCCCCCTTTTTCTTTCCTCTCTTTCGTTTATTTCGCGATGAAAAATATAATAGACGAGTGTTCAGACGTGATTAACCAGACTGTGTGTGAATTTTCATGCATTCGTGCAGGGCAAATTTTTAAAGTGCAAAATTGCACATGATGTGAAAAAAGAACGTGCAAATGATTCAAATTGCTCACTTTAATACTATTTGATATGTGCATTCGTCCGAAATTTAGCAACGAACGAGGATTTAGTAACAATAATACATCATAGATTCTATAAAAATTAAAAATATTCATATATTCCATAAGGAAAGTGTTTTATGGGACCAAAAAGTTTCTTTTCGCCTATTTTCTTTTTTTTTTTTTTAATTTTAAATAAAACATCAAAATACAAGAGTAAACTAATTTCATCAATTTCAAATCAAATCTTAAGTTCGAACTGATGATTTTTTTTCATTGTGTTTTTAAAAGTTATTCCTTTCAAACGATGTTCGCAAATCTGTAAACGCGCGACGAAAGAAATTATTCTAGGATCGATTTTCGTTTTAGAAAGTGATTTTTCGCCAATCCTAAAATGTATTAAATGTTCCACAAATTCCATTAAAAAATTACAAAAGTCGTATACACACACGTCTCTGTCTCGTTCCTCGTTCCTCGAGGATAGCTAACGTCGAAATTACAATGGAGCCGAGGAGCGGCGACGATTAATCGACAAGTCAGGACCAGAGCTTGGTCCGTTATTACAGACGTATTTACGTGGACGTTGTCGTACGGTAGGCGAAACCAGACGTTTCCACGTGATACCCTGCAATTGAATTGTTCGCGGTATCGCGGAGGTTGACTGCGAGCCGGTGGAAAACAAATTGACGCCCACGAGTCCGAGCCGCTTTCCAGAGAGATCGTGGCAGAGAAGAGTTTTTAGGACTTGGCGAACAGCTGGTTAAACGATCGAGTTGCTCGGGTGGGTTGTTGTTATCCTTCGCGGCAACTATTCAATGCTCCAGTGATTTATCTCGGAGGAAAAGTGCGTCCAAGAGTTCTGGGCAGTAGCATGTTCGTGGCAGAGTGACGTTAAAACGTTGGAGCATTGATCTAGGTTGTTGCTTATAATTGCTCGAATACGTAATTGGCAAATACGTTTGCTGCCTTTGTTCATCCTTTTTTAAAAAAAATCAAATGTTAAACATTGAAAATAATTTATTTTCGTGCAACTTTTATTATACATTAATATATCGGTTGCACGAGGACACTGCTAAGTTCTGGGCAGTAGTATAGTTGTGGTAGAATGATATGCTATGTTGAAAATATTGATCCACGCTGCTTCTTATGATTATTCGAATGACCTGAAAATTACGATACTATATTGTTAAATAAATCGTCGTTTTGTGGAATCTTTTTCAATAAACGTTTCACAATTTTCATGGAGCTTTTATTATACCGATTCTAAAATATCCGTATATTATACTGTTTAAATAGTTATTATACAGACTCTAAAAAATTGGACGAGAAACAGGTTTTTTTCTACGAGAAAATTTTTTTTAAATAAGAAACAGATGTTTGTTTGAACGAAAAATACAACTTTGAACAGGATTTTCTTTAAAAGACCAAAGACAATTGTTTGTATTGATCTCTACACGCATTTATTCATTAATGTTCAAATAACTTCAGGGACCACTAATGTCTAACAAAACACCGAAAGAATCACTCAGACTGTGTTCAGAAACAGAGCTTATAGATCGTTTCCTTAAGCAAAAATCATGAATCAAAATAGTTCCGATTGATTTATCCCCGAAGCGAGCGGCAGCTCTCAGCTCGAAGCGACTTGGGAAAGTGGCTCGATCTCGGAAATAATTACTGTTATTACGCGATTTCGTTGAAAGCCATCGGTCGTATAATTCTCACTTATCGATAATTGCACGCCGAGAATGTAAATGACGAAACACGATCGAAAGTCTCCTTTATTTTATCTGTCTTTCTTTTCGATATCTTTCCTCTCGTCCTTTTCTTTTCTTTTTAACAATCGACGATACGGATCTTCGTTCTCTCGAATGGATCCTGAGTCTTTCGAGAGAAGTCGGAACAATTTTGACGACAGGATCGATAGATAGGAGGCAACGATAAGAAAATGGTAGCCTGCTTACTCGCTAATCCGATCGACGAGTGGACGTCGATTTTGACGTTCACCGGACGATCGAATAATAGTGTTCCTCTTGTCGATTTTTCCGGCCGATCGAATTTATTGGCTAGTGGAGTGCCAATTTCACGTTGTCAACGGTGAGTTTTATTCAGTCTGTGAAGAGCACGAATGAATTATAGTCATCGTGTGGTCACGTCTGTAAAAATCGAGCTGCTTTAATTTCATGATTCGATTTCTTTTAATATTCAGATAATTCCGGATGTTAAACACAGAGATTGTTTTGCATTTTATTTTCGTAACAACACGACGAAACGTCTGTTGAAGATAAATAGTATATTAAAGAAAAGTATAGTCAAAAAGGATATATAAACTAAAAGAAAACATACAGCGAGTGTAGAAAGTGTGTAATTTGTACTCTCGAGGAAAAATTATCAACATTTCGAATTGGTGTAAATTTGTAAGAAAAGAATCGTCAAAAAGGTTCAATTTGAAAACCGAGTTCGTTCCCTCCAAAGATATTTTCACATCGTTTTAAAAAATGCAACTGGTACTTTCTCTCTCGAAAATTTGGCAAATTTAAGCATCCTTGTAGACGCGGGAAATTTTTTTTTTTTTTCACAAGTTGTAATACTACTTTTTCCACGCAATTGTAGACACATAATGCTCTGTATCACTCTAGCTATCAACTGACAAACTGGAATTGAACGCGTGAAATTAATTCTCGTTAAAAAAGTTCACATCTTTCTCCAAGCATGTCTCCGAGAATTGTGAAAGTATTCGTATGATGTTTTGTACGCGGCGTTCGTACGCTTGCAAAACTCTGGCGCGATATTATCTTACAGCGACGATTACGCGCGAATACGCGCGTACTTACTTTCTAATTGCGAGGATTCGCGGCGCGTCGCATGGCACTGCTACGTGATAAGTGAAAATGTCGTAAACCGATGGCGATCTACGATCACAACGATCGTAGTGAGGTTGATGTTTGCTGAGAGACGAGAAGCGGCGTATTATGACTTCACTGAACAGCTTCCGTCGAATTAAGGACGTACGCAGAAATTTCACTTTTCTAATCATCGCGGTGCCATACAACAATGAGAAATTGCTCGCGATTGCAGGATTTATCGTCGAACGTACGGACAGTGAAATTTCGTGCAAATTTCTATTTTTGAGATGATAGATAAAAATTGGGGGGGGGGGGGGGGAGGAGTTGCAGTTGCTCACGAATGTATTTGGTTACTTGCAGGAGTATATTGTGTGCGTCTATTTATTTATTTTCATTTTCATCACGTTTGTTTGGAATTTTATATACTAACACTGTAATTGTCGTGATTATGATATATTTGTGCAAATTACAAGATACTTAATACAAGCATACATTTCACACAGAGATGACAGTATAATTGCTGATGACAGTGATAAATATAATTCATGATAAATACCTCGTCACTTTTATATATACATTTTTAGATCGATTTGAAGTTTTATTAGACTTTTTAAATTATGTATGTATTTAAATGTGTTTTATATAACATAATCGTGAAAGCATCGTCGCGAACAACTGTAGAAATTAATTTCTACAGATCAGAAACAATTGATTTCTATTCATACGAAAGGGTTCGGTTGTGTCAAAAAATTTCGAGCGAAAAGTTAAACGCTCGCAACTCGAATTACGTACAGATCAGAATCAGATTTTACTTTTTATCGCTGGTTACAAACTAGAAATCACAAATCGCGATTTCATCACGAGCCGCACGATCAGCTTGCACATTTTCTGCAACTCGTTGCTAACCAATCGCTCTGATATTCCCCCTCGGCCAGTAAAACGCCAATATTTCATAACACATCGTTCTTACGTCTCTCCTCCGAGCGCGCTAATTACGCATTACGACACGACGTCTAAATCACATCGATCGGGCATATCAATCGCGAGATAATCAATTTTTCCCCTCGCTCGCTTTGGAGTCGCGACTTATTGCTTTATAATCGTTCGACTGCTCGATCGTTGGCTGAACAAATGAGCCGGCTTATCGGTTTTCAGCCCAATCGTCGGGCATAACGTTTAACATAAATCGCGTCGAATGGGAATTGTAGCGTTTCAATCGCGCGTTATTATTCCGAACGCGTAATTGTTTCGTACTTTCGAACTACTGTCGAACTGTCGAGAAATTAATCGACACTGAAAGCTTCAACTCTTTCTCTGCGATCAGTCGTACTTTCGTCGCAATTTCACAGCGATACTGATAAGATAAATGATAAACGGTTTGATGGATTTCAAACATTTTATGGGTATCAATTGACTTTGAGACTTGATACTTTTGCAATGAATAAATTTTGAGATGAGTGTCTGCGACTAACTAGCGAAATTGGGGGATTTCACGTGATTCGATTTTCTCGAGGCTAAATTATAATAATGATTTTTATTAATATACTAATTCTATATGATGATAAATAGCATGGCCTGAATTACAGCTTTAACTATTTATATGTCACCTAAATACTTTATACTCTCCATAGTGTATATTATGTTTCTTATGTTTATTATAATAAATAAATATTAAATTATTTATGTTTATTATGTTAATAAATAAATAAATATTTAAACAAATAAATAAATAAATACACAGCATAGAATATACTCGTACGTAAAATTTTTATCACTCAGAATTACTGGACGTAGTTGAAGAAATTCAGTTCAACTAGCATCGACTAATTATTACAAGTGGTGTATTTTATGTATCTTATATATCTTCTCTATGTGTATATCTGTCTTTGCGCAAGAAGCGCGTAAAAATTCGCTTTAATTTTAAGTGACCGATCAGAGAAACCGATTAGGCTGACCAATGGGGAAACCATCGCGAGTTCAAGGCGCCCGCTCGAACTCGCGCGAGTGAAAGTCACGAGGCCCGAGACACCGAAAAACCACGCTGATAAAAAACTCGTCCCGCGTAAGTAACTGTCCACGTGGCCAATCTGGCCGTGGATTGCGCAACGGGTCGTACGTCATGCGCTGACAGGTACGAGCACAGGTACCTTTGCAGACAACCCTCGTCAAGTTTGTCCGTAATGGCCGCGCCACTGCAAATTATTGCCGTTTGTTTCGCGCGCCGATTCATCGAAGGGAAATCATTACTCCAAGGCAATGAAATCTCGAGTTTCAACTCTTATGGAAATATCCGCGCGTCTTTGAACGTTCAGCAAATGCATCGGTATTTCCGTACGAGTGAAAATTTTATAAATATGACACAAACGAGGAGGATGGTTTCACGAACGGAAGGTTTCCATTAATTTTGTAATTAGAATATATGAGATCTTACGGGACTTAAAAATTATAACGAGCGCATTGGTTGTTATCACTTATATATATTTTTATAACATTAATATAACATTTATATATATATATATATTATATATTTTTTATATAATGTGTGCCTACGAGAATATAACATTTATATGTATATTTTTATAACATTAATATAACATTTATATATATATTATATATTTTTTATATTTTTATTATTTTTATATTTATATTGCACTTTTTTAATACTTTTTATATATTTATGTAGTCGCGGATATTAAGGATTCACAAAATTTTTGCAGATTACCAGTGACAATTTTCTAAATCTATCTAAGTAACAAAGTCGATCAACATTTGGTAGAATATTCAAGATTTATTAAAATTCAAATTTTAGTCGATGGAAAGTGAAACGCATCGTGTAAAAGATCAGCTGACTGATCAGCTAATCGCTTTTTCGCCGCACTGACTGACTTCCGCTCGACGGATGTCTGTTCCTCCTTCCCTGACCACCTTTCACCAAAACTTTCTAAGACACACACGGCAGACAAACGTTAGAAAAATACAGAGCGACCGTAAAACGACGGTAATAGAATCGTTTCCACGACGAAAAGCAACGACCGAAGGCAATAATAAACGGATCGACGTGTGATATCGGTACAAGCACGATATTTATTTAGCTCTATCTTTCAGTAACACTACAGCTAAAGCACAAAGATCGTATCGAAGAAATTAGAGCGCGAAATGAATGGCAAAATTTATAACAGAATGCATGAACTTTTATTTTATAAAAATCGTACAAGTGACGGAAACCACAACGTTGTAAATCCGCATTGAAAAATTACATATCGATCGCTTTGGTAGTGAGCCAGTTTTAATGTTAAGCACGCCGATGTGGCGGTAGATGATTCGCTCTTTAAATTAATTTTAATTTCTCGGCTGCAAGTGGGGAGCAAGCAGCGGCGAGGCGGCGTGTCGATAATTAAACGAACGTCAATCCGCCGCGATAATTCCCGATACGTCGGCCGTAAAACTCTCGCCGCTGCGAGATAACACCACGAGCCACGTATATCGAATCTTTTAATTGCGATCGGCGGCGTGTTACACTGTTGCAAATCACGGACGATCGTCCTCGACCCTGATCACCGATCAGCCTCGCGAATCTCGTTTTGTATATGGCGTACATCGGTATCTCGGTCGCAATATCGTTATCGATCCGCGATAGTCCCACGATCGATCATTCGTAACACTCGATCGTTCGTTGGTTTCACTTTGAGGAAATTTAGCGAGAAGCTGACTTATACTGATTGTCTGGTTGATGGAAAATCAGTGTGTGCTGTTGACACACATATCGGTAATTATTTTGTTTCTGAATTACGAATAACAATCGTTTCTAATTTACAGTCAAGAGAGTTTCTTTTAAAGTAATAGAGTCTATAATAATTTATGCGCATATTTTATAGGATAGTTAAAAATGTTCTGCGAGAGGAAAGGAAAATGCAAAGAGTGTCAGAAAAATTTATCCTCATTTGAATTTCTATTTTCCAAATATTTCGATGAATAACTCCTGTTTTTTTTTTTTTTTTTGAAACGACGTAACTTACATGATGTTTACTATATTCTACTTGTTACTGTTCTATTTTATAAGATAATAAAGAAAGTTCCATTACCATTTTCATAAAAAGAAAAAAGAAATAAGAAGAAATATCATGTTTTCTTTTTATATTCTTGCGTCGTTCGAGATAAATACAAAATACGTATAGTTTTGAGATGAAATAAGAAGCAACCCAATTTGCTCGATCGAAACGAACAGTTTCGTTGGAAAATCACGAGCTGCGAAGGAGCTACGATCGACTGTTACATCCGGCTTGGTAACGATTATCCAGATCGGGCACGAATCGTGTTTCTCGCCTCGTGGTTTTCTAAATGATATTAATTACGCGTTGGATAGCCGGAAAAGAAGTAGAATGCGCTGGGACGATTATGGTTCGTCGAGGATAGTTTGCATACAATGCTTGCGTTGCGTATGAGAACCGAATGGCAACGCCTTCCGTCATAATATCAGTTTTACAGCGAAATGTCTGCACGATTGTGAGTACGAAATGACACGTTCGTGAAGTTTCGATGCCATTTCGTTTGTTCGCGACGACAGAGTGCAGGTATCGCGTCCATTTGATCCTGTAATATGTAACTTTCCAACATCAAGAAGATTCATTTGATTGAAATTTCAAAGTAGAATAAAAATTGCACAAAACGAGGAGCTCACTTTTGGTGACGAAGTTTATAAAGAAGTTTCGAGATGACATTTTGTTTGTCCGTTTATCTGATCTTATATGTTACTTTCTATTAACATAAAGTTTAAAGAATAATTCAAGACTGGCTTGGCTTCACCTTTGCGCAACTTGAAATTTGTAAGTCTAACGAAGCATCTCGACTAGTAAAGAAAATAAATTTTTATACAAAATTTATATCACGAAAAGTAGCCTCATCACGCTATTTGTTCCGCGCTCACTTCCAAGCCAAATAATGTAATATAAAAAAATATAATATAATAATAATAATAATATAATAAAATATAATATAATAATAATAATATAATAATAATAATATAATATAATATAATATAATATAATAATAATAATAATAATATAATAAAATATAATATAATATAATAATAATAATATAATAAAATATAATATAATATAATAATAATAATATAATATAATATAATATAATATAATATAATATAATAATATAAAAATAATATACGCTAAAATATGTCACTTCTGCGCGATTCGGTACTCTAAGAGAGCCAGCTACACGTGGGACGAACATATATTGTTCGACTCGACGATACACGTCAGCAATAAAGAGTGTCGGTTAGTTTTTGATGGATGCTGTCACCAGTAACGTCAAACGCTGTCTGTGGATTATAATTTGTTCCTCGATGATGAAGGATAATAAAGCGTCGCGTGGGATTAGCCCGAGAGATCTAGCGAGGGGAAAGCGAGAGAAACACTTGTCTTTATTTCGTTTCCTTTTCCTGAATCTCCGCCTTGCTCGTTTTTCGTCCTCGAATCACCAGGGAACACGATGTTACGAATTAAAGCGATTGAGCCGAATCGCCGTAGTCTGATCGACGATTCTATGAATATCAGAGTTAGGTTACTTGAGAGCGCTTGGGTCTCTGAGGAATGTTCGACAATTGTTCAGGGATCGATGAAATTTTCATCGCAGGTTGATTCTGTTTCGATAGATACTTTCAATTGGAAAAGCTAGAACCTATTTTTGCGGCTTTTTCTCACAGTAGATTTTTAAAGCTGAAGTTGAAATTCCGAAAAAGTTCGTATCGAAATTCACGAAACTTATCATACTCGAATTTAACGTGAACAATCAGGATAGCAACATCTCTCTGGAAAGCAACTAAAGATTGACGAGATTTTGATTACACGTCGGAACCTTGAATCATTCAATTAGAAAAGAAGTATGAAATTATGTATTTAATTATACCAGGCGTTCAGTATGGTTTATGTAAAGGCGAGAAGGTAATTCGTAATGTATTTTTCATAAGCGTTTATTATTCTATTCAACAAATTATATTTTATTTATCGAAGCTTTATTTATTCTTCTGTTGAAATCCTTTCTCGTTCTACAAACTTCGAAGCTACAGTTATTGTCGCATCTAGATTAAATTGCGATTGATCGTTTGGTAAAAGAATCCTTGTCACTTCCAGCGATAACCTCAGAAGAGTGTTAGCAGAAACAGTCTCACGGAGAACTCTCGTGAAATTTAATTTATTGACGCAATGGCGACGCAAGAGGGAAGCGAACCGTCTAGACAATTGATGAGAAATTAAGTTTGAATGATGGTGGGCGTAATTGCTGGGACATGCTCCGCCGAGGAACCGGATGAACGTGCTTTTTCACATTTCGATGATCGAGGATACTCGGTGAGAAAAGGTGACGAGCGTGCGTAAAATCGGGCTGCTTACGTTGTAAAATTGACGGGAATGAGTGTATCGAAATATTGATAGATATAATAATATAATAATAGAATAATAATAGAATAGAATAATAATAGAATAATAATAAATATAATAATATAATAATAGATTAACCGATATTGAAAGTATCAGTAGCTGAGAGCATTATTGAAACACAACAGCGTTAATATATTGAAATATTGGAATAATTAAAATTCATAAGTTAGAGAATACTATTAGGCTACTGAAATATTGTCGAAGAATTATAATATTAGAAAATTCAGTTATGAGATATTGGTTTACTGGCAGAGCAAATATTTTAAAGTTGCTGATGGATCGAAATTACTCAAACAGGTAGATATTTATTTATAGATATTTATTTATTTATTTATTATAGGCGATAATTTACTTTGCGAAATATTACACAGTTACATATACATGTCCTTATAAATTAGGAACTGGCGCAATTATTGTTTGAAGCTACTATTAAGAAAACATTCGATCATTAAATCGTTAAAGTCAGTTAAAATTTCGAATTTGATAAAACCGACGAACTTTTCGTTTCGTCCCCGGAACTTTGATTGAAACTTCGACTCTTGATTAAAATGTAGATGTTTTCAAAAGATTGAAATGTTACTCGATAATTCAGAGAACTCGAATAATAAATAACGATCAGACCGTGGGTTTTTATCTGTTTGTGAGAAATTTGGAAGCAACGAAATTATACGAAATATAGTTGCAACATCAAGAATATTCTCGCCCATATTATCTAACCATATTACTTATATTAAATAGAAGTGTGACAAACAAGGTATAAATGTAGATGTAAATACAATTACGTTAGAAATGCAAATACGAGAGACATGAATTTTCATAAATATCGGCAGTTTGGTACTGAAGATCGGCGCGGTGGCGAGCTGAAGCAGCGTCGCGTCCTTTTTATTTTCTACTTCCCACCGTTCGTCTCGGATTTCAGAGTTTCGGGGCGAAAGCGGCCGGTCTTGTTCGGGGATTCTGCGGTTTCCGCGACGCGAAAATCGATACAACGCGCGCAAAAGGAAGAAATCCCTACGATGCTCCTTCACGTCCATCGGGAAGCAATTAGATCCTTGGGTTTCTCCGGGAACAGGCGAGGAAACCTGTACCTTTCTTGGACAGAATTCGTCGGTACTCCCACTTTTGTGTCTCTCAAAGTGTGTCGCGTTTCTGTCAGTCGGCGTGGGTCGACCATTGTTCCCTACGACACGCCGTGTTTCCCAGAGAAACAAAGTTGGACAAGTCTTATTTGCGAAATCTTATTTGCGAAATGCGATTTACGCGATGGCGCCGATAATCGCATCGTTGCTCCCTCCTTTTTTTCGTTTTCATTTTTCTTTTCTTTTTTCTCTAAGGCGCGTCGACCGGAAAGCTTCCTTTCGAGACGTCCACGGTGCTCTTGGAGGCTTTCAGTTGCACGACCCAGTGAATGGACTTTAATGACGAGTTCTCGGGGAAAAAATTGAAAACTCTGTGGGCTCTGGTAGATTTTTACGTTTGAGGGAAAAGAAAATGGAATCTTCTTAGGTAGAAAATTATTTTCTGTCTAAAATATTCTGTATCTATTATGAAAAAACGTTATGTTTCTAAAGTTGCGTGCAAGTGGATCGATGAGTTTGAAGAATCGAAGGAGAAATGGAAAAGCAATCACTTTGGAAAACATTGAAATATTTCCTCACAAACTGAAATTTTTTCACTTTCTCTCTACGCGGAACGTAGCCATGTTGTTTGCTCTGAAACTTATAAATAATCTTATAAATAAATTTATAATGTGGTCCACCCGAATACACATCGAAGTTCTTATTTTTTAAAATAAGACAATGGCACCCAATGATTTTACCCTGCTTTCGATCTGTGCAAAATTTTTTCACAAAAAAAAAAAAGAAAAAAGATATTTCTTTTCAGAAAAATGGCGTCCACGTTCTTTCTTAGTTGAACGCAAACTATATGTCGCTAGATATAGATTTTAAAAATAAGACAATGGCACCCAATGATTTTACCCTGCTTTCGATCTGTGCAAAATTTTTTCACAAAAAAAAAAAAGAAAAAAGATATTTCTTTTCAGAAAAATGGCGTCCACGTTCTTTCTTAGTTGAACGCAAACTATATGTCGCTAGATATAGATTTTAAAAATAAGACAATGGCACCCAATGATTTTACCCTGCTTTCGATCTGTGCAAAATTTTTTCACAAAAAAAAAAAGATGTTCCTTTTCAGAAAAATGGCGTCCACGTTCTTTCTTAGTTGAACGCAAACTATACGTCGCTAGATATAGTGCCCCGGTGCAGCCTCGCCCCATTAATATTAATTACTCGCTGCTGGCTCACAATCAGTTGGACGAGCGACTCGCACGAACGGGAGAAAGGTGCACACATAATAGGAGCACGTTCCTCGCGCTGTGCGCTGCGTACGATATTTACATTGTAACGGGGAGGATAGCCGCCAGTGTCGACGACCCCGTATCTTCGGTTATACATTCCAACTCGTCGAACTGCTAACGCGATACTCCTAATTAGTAGAACGAGCCGTTTGCGTCTTATTGTGCCGAGTTATTGCCGTCGTTATTTCGCCGGGCAGTGAAACGCTTCTTGCGTACCGTCAGCCAACTCCCCGGCCAACTTTTCCATCGGTTATCAACGAGTTGGTCTAGCCGTTTTGCTCTTGCCGTCGACACGACATAAACGTCCGGCTTGTAACGGGTTTTCGCGTTTCGCTGGCGAACGAAACGGCCGATACGAGCGATCTTGCATTGTGTAATTGATGCATGAACATGATGCCGCGAGTCGCACCGTGTCGTTGGCCGTTACTTTTCTCGTTTCGAGTGGGAAATCGTGAGGCTTGAAATTGGGGAAATCGTTGAGATTGTAGAGTCGTTGCGATGGAATTGCGATTGGCGTAGAGCTGAAGCAATTGAGCGAGTTTTGTTATTTATACGTGGAGTTACACGAGTCGGAAAAAAATTAAAAAACTTTGATTAATGCGATTGAGAAAAAATTAGAGTGGAATGATTTGGTGAGATTCTCTGTAGCAGATAATCTAAAATATACACGAGGAGAATTAATAGTGGATTTTATTAAAATTGATGAAATTGACAGAGTGATTGAAGCCTGACGGTAATATTAAAGAAACTGGAGTGAATTGCAGGATGATTCGACGAAATTTTCCAGAAATTTGGACAGACTTTATATAGATTAAATTACATGAAACGTGAAAATGGAAAAAAATAAATACATTACTTGTACTCAATGGAAGATATTAATTAGAAAAATTTGAAACGTGCTCAATTACAAATAAAAGTTTCCAGAAATTGACAAGGGAACATACCAAGGCGTCAGTCATCGATTTAAATGAAATTTAGCATAAATACAGGTTTCGAAAAAATATTTGACACATATTTTTTTTCTTACCAGCAATCATTGATGTCGAAGGGGTGAAAACTAAGTTCTTCTCAAAGTTGGAGGAACAGATTTTGTTAAATATCACCGAAATGATTGGAGATACACACGTTCTTGTATAAATTGATATTGTTTCCTGCGAAAAAGTCATTCGTTTGAACAATATATTAAAAAAATATATTGTATTTATATATAATATAAATATATTTATATAATATTATATATTTATATATTTATATAATATAATATATTTATATAATATGATAAGTAAAATATTATATATTTATATAATATAATAAGTATATTTATATAAATGTATTTATATTGTATTATATATTAAAAAAATTTATTGTATTTTTCATAAGTTTTTCATAAGTAAATGTCGATACATTTTCTCAATATTTGCTTACAAAAGTTATACATTCGAACTGATTAATTCAAAGTTTGATTTTCGCGTTACAAAGGAATTCGTCATTTTTCCGAATCTTCGCGAGATGAGAATTACAACGCAAGCTAACTAAAACTGAAAAGCCGGCCATTCAACGGTGTATTACAAAACCCGAGGCTTAATCGTAGACTAGTTTTATTCAAGTCTCCCCTGAAATTACGATATTATGTAAATAATGTTGCACAGCGGCGCGGGGTGGGGGGGAAAAAAAGGGAATAGGTTGGTTTGTTAGGCCGTCGAAGGAAGTTTTCTCGAGCAAGCGCGAGTGCAACGATCCCGCGTGTCGTTCAGAAATGGCATTTCAACTACACGTACTTAAATACATACATACACCTGCGCGACTGCAAACATGGCCAAGCAAATGTGCTCGTGGTCTATCGGGCAAGTCGCGAACCGCTGCCGCTGCTCGTTAAAATACACCTGATTACCGAACATTACCGTACCGAGGGGGTAATGATCGCAACGCTTGCACGTAATAGAAATTGTTCGGCACGAACGAACGGGAGACGCTCGCCTCTACGTTTTAGGGCCTCGTATCATCGCTCCTCGACATTTCACTGTAACTCGTTAAAGCTTGGAGTGCTTCAACCTTGACGAAATGTATCATCCATGTTCTTCTCTTTTTTTGTTTTTTATTACTGACTTCCACGGCGCAAGTGTACGTACGTACACTTGAAATCTTCGGTCGAGAGTTTCGAGAATTAAACTCTTGATCGAGATTTCTGATAGGGATTCTACACTGGGAATTGACACTTCAAATTCCAAAGATTGAACTGTGAAGTTTTGTGAAATTCAGACTTTCGATCCTGTCGTTACAAATTTGTGTTCTGCAGTGAGTGAATTCTGGGTCGACAGTTAAGCTTGGAGTACTTCAATCCTGACGAAATGTATCATCCATATTTTTTCTCTTTCAAGTGACTTCGTACACTTGAAATCTTCGATCGAGAGTTTCGAGAATTAAACTCTTGATCGAGATTTCTGATACGGATTCTACACTGGGAATTGACACTTCAAATTCCAAAGATTGAACTGTGAAGTTTTCTGAAATTCAGACTTTCGATCCTGTTGTTACAAATTTGTGCTCTGCGGTGAGTGAATTCTGGGCCTACAGTCCCGATTTGGAAACGCGAAATCGAATGAAAGCAGGCATCAGATTTGAGATCCGAGACTTTTTAAATCGACCAATTTCCAGGCAATTTCGCCCGATAAAGACGTCGCTTAATTAACCAACAAGCCCAACGCGGCTCGTTGCCTAGTAAATTGGATCTACTTCTTGAAATTCCGATGATCTACCTCAATTATCCGGCGAAACGGGCGCGTTCCATCGTTTTTCCCGCAATTAGCCGGCCTTTAGCGGCAAAAGCCGCAATTTCCACTTAATTGTCGCTTGCTCTCCCGGCTTAATCCCAACGATGTTGCATCTCGGCCATTTCGTCGTAACGTTTTCGCAGATTGATCGCACGTCTCATTTACATCCACTCTTTCTCCACGTCGTCATTTGCGTCCGTTCATGAAAGAAAAGAAAAAAAAAGGACTAACGCGAAACGCGAACAAGAAGCAAAACGATCCTCTGGAATGAGAAAGTGCGTGCCATCGCGCGATACTGACCTTGATAAAGCTCGCGATGCCATTTGAAATTCAATCGGAATACGTCCACTCTCTGCGATTGATCTTGTTCCTTCGTCTCTCTTTCGTTTTCTCTCTCTTTTGTAATTATTTTTTTTTTGCCAATTAACCAAACGGGAAACTAGGAAACCGCAGCTGAGTGAATTTTCGTGACTCGTTCGATATTGCTGAAATACTGCGAGGTGAAACGCGAGTTACTTCCTCTTGGGGATAATTGGAGATATAAATGGGTGAAAGTAATCTCGATTTCGCGTTAATTTCCTTTCGTTCGCTTTAATCTTTTTTTTTCTTTTTTTTGGACGAACACTGTTGGCGAATGTTTGAGCAAGTTGAACGCGATCGCTTCCGCCGGTGATTTCTAATATTTAATTTGTACAGTTTGTTTCCTCAAGTCTTTGTGATAGAAGCGATTTTGTGTGGAAAAATAAATCGAAAATGCGAAATAAAATTTTGCAAATAAGATTTCCCATTGGCTGCGGAAATTCGCAGAAAATAGGTGAAAAACGTAGAGTTGAATTTTCAGCAAATTTCTGTCTAATCTTTGTATCGTATTAGAATGTTGATTTTTGATTAAATTTTCCTCCAATCTCTGGAGTTAAAAGTTTACTCGAATTGAAACTCCAATCTGACAACCAAATTCTTGTAGAATCTCGATTTTCTCGTCAAATTTCTCCTCTAATTTCTGAATTTAAAAAATTACTGCACTGATGTTTCAATCTGACAAACCTCTGTAGAATTTTTCTCTAATCACTGAGTTCGAAAGTCGTTGAATTGAAATACCAATCTCCCAGCTAAATACCAATTTTTCACCAAATTTGCCGAAATTCTTCCATTAATCTACCTTGTTGCCAAAATTTATTAATTACCAAAATACGATGCATTAACACCAAGATTCGTGTAAAATTGTTTTATGATACCTTCGTCTGTACACTATAGTCTTTGCTCAAACATCCTCACACCACGAAGATTTCTCCGACTATGTTTGAACAATGCGTGTTTTAAAATCGAACGTTTGTCAATACACTTTTACTACTTCCTCGTAGACTAAACTAGTATATTTCGTTCCTGTGTCATCGTCGTCGTGTTCTCAATGCGTTCCTGTTATTTTTAGGAGAGAAGAAAGCAAAGATTCAACTGAGAACAAAAGATGAACGAATATGTGTCGAAATAATGTTATTTCTAGTTAAATAAAGGAATATTATCATCGAAGGAATATTATCGCGTGTGTTTCATTTGCTTCAAGGATAGATCGGCCCAGATAAGAAGTTGCGTAAGTTCTTTGTAAAATGGTCGCGAAATTACGACAGACTACCTTGAAAGTTCGCGACTTTGCTCGTTTTTTGCGTTGTGCCAGTGACGCAACGAAATCTTTGGGATCTTTGGTATCGATCATTCAGAAATCTTGAAAAATGAACGTTCAGTATTTTCCGATATTTTTGGGAGTGTAATTAAAAACAAAAGAAGAATCATTTCGAATTATAACTTTTTCAACTTTAGATAAATTTAGTTAAATTTTCCTAATGTCAAAATTCAGAGAAACATTGTACGAATATAGTTACAGCACATTCGAAGATATGACACGAGGATTCTTATTGACATAATTTACCTGAAAGAAACATGGTTCATGTGAAATGCATACAAAGTTCACATCAGTGAAATTGTAATTCGCATTCTCGATTTCTCGATCTTCAATTACGCGCATGTTAGAATATTAAAAAAAGAGTCATGGTTAAAACTCTTGGAACGATCCAAAGGACGCATAAATCTTAGAATTTGAATACATCTTGCGTCTCGTTATCGATAAAATATGTCTCGTACAGTGGACATCATCGATCATCGAATTTAAATGAGAGGATACACGCTCCGAAATGCTCCTGAAATCACCCCGGCAGCATTATTCAACGGTGAATTATGGGGAAGTTGGTCACAGTGGAAGCATGGCTCCCTAACGGACCAATTTCGCCATTACATTGTTGCAGGCAAGGTAACTGGCAATAATGTTCACCGAGAGGTAACCTTCTTATCCGCCGACAATTTCGAACGCCATTACGCAGTTCGGTTTCACGCAGCGCACCGTTATTGCTTACCTTTCGTTTACTTTGCCTCTAGTAACGACGCTGTTCGCGGCCAGCCGCAGAGACACGGAGAGAGAATCGCCATGCGGGTCTCTCAGGACCCGTGCAACCCGTTTCAGACGCGAATAAACTCGAATAGGTAAATCAATCCGCTTTTCGCGTATTTTTCCCAATTGTTTTTGGCCATTTCTTCGCTGCCGCTTCTTAAGAGCTTCATGTTTTTACTAATTGTAAAATAGGAAATCGAGAAAGTTATATATATATATGTATAGTCCTTGTTACTAGGCGCTAACTAGAATTAAAATTTTCATCAGAGAAGTTAAAGTAAAAGAAAAAAAAAAAAAAACAAAGTGGAAAATTTTATGACACAGTGTAGTATGTATACATAAGCTTTTATTTGCATATTTTACGAAAAATCACTTAAATTTCTAAAAATACGCTGTTTTACTTCTGTAAAATATTCAACAGAAATTACAGATTGGTCATTTCAGTAGTACTGGTATTGAAACAAAAGTAGTGGAAGAAAAATTACAAGCCAGCGGTCATTTTGATCATTTTGGTGGTATTAGTAAAAAAGGAAAAAAAAGCCAGCTTATAAACAGCTAAAATTAGGAAGAATCTAGACAACTAGAAATTTAGTTGAACATATCTCGAATCCAAACAATCGCTGGACTCCAGATTTCTGTACAAATTTATATTTTTCCCCGAAAATTAGGAAGAATCTAGACAACTAGAAATTTAGTTATATCAACATTTTATCAATTAGGAAGAATCTAGACAACTAGAAATTTAGTTGAACATATCCCGAATCCAAACAATCACTGGACTCCAGATTTCTACCCAAATTTATATTTTTCCCCGAAAATTAGGAAGAATCTAGACAACTAGAAATTTAGTTATATCAACATTTTATCAATTAGGAAGAATCTAGACAACTAGAAATTTAGTTGAACATATCTCGAATCCAAACAATCACTGGACTCCAGATTTCTGCACAAATTTATATTTTTCCCCGAAAATTAGGAAGAATATAGACAACTAGAAATTTAGTTATATCAACATATCCCGAATCCAAACAATCACTGGACTCCAGATTTCTACCCAAATTTATATTTTTCCCTGAGCCCAAGCGAGAAAGACCCTAAACCCAAGAAATATAATTCTAAATGAGAATCTAAAAGAAAATATAACGCTTTGAACGTAATAATAATTTCCCAAATCGACGTACATGGAACACGTCGGAAGCTGCGCGAGGATAGCAGAGATTGAAAATCTCTGAACATTACAAAGAGAGAGAGAGAGAGAGGAGAGCTAGAATGTTGCGTGCACGTATCTAGCTAGTCCGCATCGCGACACGCCCAGCCATCGGCGAGCAACCAGGAAACGTAGCACGCGTGCGTTTACAGAGCCTAGAGTCTGCATCGTGCATTCTACGTAACGTACTTACTCGCGCGAGTACGTGCAACACGCGTGTGTACCGCCGATCGTGCAGCGCCTGCACCGTTTCGGATCGAAGGCATTATTAGACATCACTGTACGCGTTCCATTGGTCGACGCACGAATATATACGTACACACACGTGGACTGGATCTTCCTCCTTTGGTGGATGGATGACCGGTGGCGAACGCTGTTCCCGGTGGTCTCGCGGGATTATTGGGATTCCTCGATTGCGTTGTCTCGTTACAGATGGGCTTGTTCAGCTACGGAGAATTACAACGACTTGGATAAAGGGACAATTTAGGGATACAAGTATCTCGAATTCTGTGAGCTTTATACGGATTGGTGTTGTTATTCGCAGAGTTCATATTTCGTATAGACTTCTTCTCAAACTGCGGTCGAATCTAGGATGAATTTCACGTTGTTTCTAGATTGCAGTTGAATTTCGGAGAATTTCAGCCAAGTTTCAGAACACATAAACTTTGGAGTATCTAAATTTTGACTAGANGCAGAGTTCATATTTCGTATAGACTTCTTCTCAAACTGCGGTCGAATCTAGGATGAATTTCACGTTGTTTCTAGATTGCAGTTGAATTTCGGAGAATTTCAGCCAAGTTTCAGAACACATAAACTTTGGCGTATCTAAATTTTGACTAGAATTTGAAATATTTGTGAATAATGGCCATGTTTGTGGTGTTTGTGTCATAGTTGAATTTAAATCTAGATTAGATACGGTGCTGGTATTTGCAGAGTTCATATTTCGTATAGACTTCTTCTCAAACTGCGGTCGAATCTAGGATGAATTTCACGTTGTTTCTAGATTGCAGTTGAATTTCGGAGAATTTGAGCCAAGTTTCAGAACACACAAACTTTGGAGTATCTAAATTTTGACTAGATTTGGAATATCTGTGAATAATGGCCATGTTTGTGGTGTTTGTGTCATAGTTGAATTTAAATCTAGATTAGATACGGTGCTGGTATTTGCAGAGTTCATATTTCGTATAGACTTCTTCTCAAACTGCGGTCGAATCTAGGATGAATTTCACGTTGTTTCTAGATTGCAGTTGAATTTCGGAGAATTTCAGCCAAGTTTCAGAACACATAAACTTTGGAGTATCTAAATTTTGACTAGAATTTGAAATATTTGTGAGTAATGGCCATGTTTGTGGTATTTATGTCATAATTGAATTTAATTCTAGATTAGATACGGATCTACGTACAATTCTTTTCTAGTGATCGTGAGCGCGTTTAAGGATACATTTGGAAGAATGAAAGTCTGGATTTAGGCATTGTTGCCTGGCAGCTAAAATATCGAACTTGGAAGTACTTTTTTAGGAAGATGAAAGGCGTAAGCTTGCTTTTATCGAAAGTAAGTGGTTGAAGTGCACGGGGGAGTGCAATTCTGCTTACATTCGGGATAAAGATTCCCGTCTTTCTTTAAAATATAGTCACCTGTTTGCGGTGGAGATTTGTAAGAATGCTCGGCGGTAATAAGCTGAGTTGGTAGTAGAAATCGACTACGTGATTTGCGCATTCTTTGAATTTAAATACCACGGATACTTTGCACCTGAACATTCGAAGAATCTTGTCCGTTCAACGTGTAGCAACTCTCCGTGAGTCTTTCGAAAAAAGTCAAAAAGTGTTTTCAATTTTCGATCATTTCTAGACCGTCTTGAAATTTATCCAATGTTTCACTTATTTAGTTCTTTAAAAAATTACACGTTAAATTACCCTTATAACGAACTAAACAGTCATTCAGTTTTATTTCTTTGTCGTGCGTATCTATAAAATCGGTGCACGTTTGCAAAATTTTGTCAAATCAAACGCCAAAAAACTGCACGATCAATTCTTATTTTATAGTAGTTCTTTCCAAATAAAATTACACGAGTATTGATATTAAATTTCAAGAAATGACCTGTCCCCGAGTAATTTTCTAATCCGATAGAAATATCGCTTCTGAACAACACGTAGGTACCTAAGATCCGTCACATTTCTCCATTTCACACGCTCACGAACCGTGAAAAGTAGCTCTCCCATGAAAACATCGATGACATGGCGCGTTACCATTTTTCTTTCTTCCTTGTCTTTTTTTTTTTTCCTTTTTTTTTTTTTTTTTTTTTTTCTCGTACGAGGAACATTCAAGTATAATTATCGCGATCGTAAACAAGTACGATTGAGGCCATTCAATTTCCAAGTCAGTTCAAATCTCTCTCAAAAATCGAAGCTACCGGTGGCCATTAATAGCAACCGTTGAACGAAGAGGTATCTGCCTTGGTTGGATCGTCGTTGCATCACACGATGAATGCTGTTTATTCGAAACTTGACAATCCAAAGATCAACAATATTAAAATGCTCAGCGACGCGCGAGAACTTTGAAGAATGTTTAAAAGTGCTCGAGTGTTCTGACTGATTTGGAAATTTCGAAATTGAAATACTCGCTGCTCGAATTTATGGCCATTTATTGGAACAATTGAGAATTTAGATATTTGGAAGGCGGAGAGTTCTGAAGATTTCAAAGTGTTCGAAGATTAGGGAATTTGAGAGGTTGAATTTAAAATTTAGAAATTTTGGAATTGGAATATTTGGCGCTCAGCAAATATGGAAACTTGTATTTTTGACGAATAAAAGTGTTAGAATCTTTCAGTATCTGACAGCTAGAGATTTTACAAATTTACAGTATTCGGTGCCTAGAAAATTTGAGAGCTTGAATTTTTAGCGAATAAAAAAGTTAAGAATTTTAATATTTCTATAGCTCTGGAAAATTCAAATATTTCAGTATTTGGTGCTTAGGAAATTTAGAAGCTTGAATTTCTGGTGAACAGAAAAATTGAGAATTTCATTATTCAAGTGCCAGAAAACTTAAAGATTTCAGTACTTGGCGCTTAGAAAATTCGAAAGTTTGAACTTGATTAGCAATTTTAAAACTGTAATAATCTGTTGAACTTAACAAATCTGAAAAAGAAACTCGAATTTTCGACGAAAATTAAAATACTTAAAGATCCCAATATTTGAACGTCAGAGAATTGAAAAGAAAGAAAGAAAGGAAAAAAAAAAAAGAATTCTCAACATTTGTCGCGAATTCGAATACTGCGAATATTTATCCATCATAAAACTTGAGGATTCGAGTTTCAAATCATTTCAAATTTGAATTCTTAGCAATTGATAAAATAAAAAAACTATCCGAGTATTCAAATAATTTAGAAAATTTCACTTCAGTTCACGGCATTCACTCAGCGAAGAATCTCTTCTTCGTAGCTCGTAGCCGCGCCGCGTAATGCATGCTCTTTACTCTCCTCTCGGAGCTCGACCCCGAAGATTATCATTAAGACGTCGTACGGGCGGTGGCGAGCAACGTTGGCTGCCGCTTCTCTCGCCGCAGCGAGAGGATACAAGATGGATGACGGGGCTGTAGGAAGAACGGCGAAGAAAGAAAGAAGGTGAAACGCCTGGCGCGTTCTTCGTTCCTCCGCTGGCAAATAGCTAATGACGGGATTAAATGAAACTCACTTAACCCGGGGGTGGAACGAGGCGACGTTCGGTGAACAGCTGTTCGCAGCTACTCTCGCTCTACGCGTGATCAACACCACAATGCTTTTCAATAACTTCCGCGTTAATTATCTGCCTCTAGGGGAGGCACGATGCTGCTCATCGTGATTTGATCTCGCCGGGATGATACGGAGGATGATTTGTTTTTGCGAAGAGATTAGATTAGACAAGGAGAGAAGAGCGTTCTTTTCTCTTTTCTTTCATTTCGATGGGAATTGAAATTTACTTTTCGCGAGTTTTTCGTTTTTTAGTGGCTTTTGGATTGATCGGTTCTTCTTTTTTTTAAAGTTTCGAAAAATTGGACTATATTTTCAGTGATTTGGAAAAAGAATTATGCAATTCTGAGGTGGAGAATTCGATGGATTCGTTTTAATTATTGAAAACTTGTATTTGTACGTGTATGAATGTGTATAAATATTCATTTAAATTAATATAAATTATATCCAAATTAGAATAACACAAAGTGTTATTAGAGGTAGTGTTCAAGTAGTGTGCGAAGATGCAAGAAAATTAGTTTTCTTTGTTTATTTTTCTCCGATTTCTTACTTTCTAACTTTTCTTATCTTTATTAAATTTATTGTTATTAAATTTATAAATTTACAAATTTATAATTTATTAAATTTATAAATTTATAAATTTAATAACAAATAATAAATTTATTACTTGGTAATTTCTATCCAGTGATATATCGATGAATTCAAAAAGAAGACGATTTATC
Source organism: Frieseomelitta varia (assembly GCF_011392965.1). Lineage (NCBI taxonomy): Eukaryota > Metazoa > Arthropoda > Insecta > Hymenoptera > Apidae > Frieseomelitta > Frieseomelitta varia. The sequence continues at coordinate 70,289 of NW_025109705.1, forward strand.
GTATGTGCGGTTCGGCCACTCGTTATGGTCCGTGAACCAGTTACTAGCGCAAGAGGTTAAGAACCATCGATAGACACGGAATCGGGTGGAAGGGTACGTGAATTTCCCGGTGATGCCTGGGGCAGAGAGAGAGAGAGAGAGAGAGAGGATCCACGCGCTCCTCGCACGCGCGCGAGTCTCGCTACGCGACTATAATTGCGAGCAGGTGGCACCATTAATCTTCCAGCCACCGTAACCCATTTTCTCTAGCCGAGCATCGCTGTCGCGGATAATGAAATAACGAAGCGAGCGTCCAACTCGCCGAACGAACTCTGGCCTATGGGCACCGTGAGCCAAATTAATTTTCACGGATTTCAGTGATTTATGCTAGTCGATCTACGACTCGGTCTGATTGGAGTCGCTCTGCACGCTTGTCCAGAGCTCTTTCGGCTTTCGCTTTGATTTGTGTCTCTTGCGTGGTGAAGATACACACGCTTGATTACAGAGCAATTTCCACGGGGGGTTTCAAGTGATCTATGATTTAGAACTTGATCGGAGAGTAAAGAGAATGGGCGATAGGATTTGATCTGAGAGTTTGAAGGTTGATTTGACGATGACGGGGATATCTGTGAGTTACGAAATCTGGAAATTGGGATATTTGAGATTTCAAATGATCTATGATTAATTAATTCAGAAATTAATCGGAGAGTAAAGAGAATGGTTGATGGGGTTGGATCTAATTTGAGAGTTTGAACGTTGATTTGAATATCTATAATGTCACGAAATCTGTAAATCTGTAAGTATATCTCGACACTTGAATATTCAGTGTTTGGTGTATTAAAGTTTTGGAATTGAATTTCTGGCGTACAATTTTGTAGAAAACTTTTGGCAATAGCTGTGTGTGCGTGTTTCGCTGCAAACACTGGAACGTGCACCTGCGTGACAACATCTGGTGATGTTGAGATCCTATTCATCCTCATCTCGTTTCTCGGACTGTTTCGAAACTTCTGGATTCTCGCAGTCTCGATCGTTTTTCCGTCCATCGATCTCCGAAGCTGGATCGATAACTCACGAACGGTATATGTTCCTTTCGCCTGCGACCTTCGCCATTCCACGATCGAATCGAATCTCTCGAGGGACCTTCGATCTCCACCACGATCGATCCCTCGCGATCCCGTTACTCGTCTCGCGGACCAGGTTTCTTTAACGCGCGAATCGAAGAGAAGGAGAGAAACGAAGGAAAGGATAAAAAATGCCAGATTAATCTCTCAAGGGATCACGGAATTTTAAGGAACTGTTTTGAAAATGAACAACTTCTATTCTTCTTCTTCTTCTTCTCCTTCTTCTTCTTATTATTCTAGTCTAGTATTATAGTATAGTACGGTACTCTCTTATCATGCCACTATTATTATTATTATACTAGATTGCTTTAGGTTTATTTTTTTATTATTTTTTATTGTTCCGCAGACGTTTATAGATTTCGTATGAAACGAAAAGGTTATAAAAATGAAAATTCAAACGCAAATTTCTTTCATCTAACTGTGTCTACCGTCGGCTTAAATATTGATATTTTCTCTTTACAATTTGCTGCACGATTTCCTTTTTATCATTTTATCGAACTTGGAACATTAGGTTAGATGACGAAATTGTTGGGATTTCTAAAATAGTGAGAAACGAATCGTTCGATTTTTGAGGAGTGGTTGCAAAGGGGAGACTTTAATCTTCAAAATGATGGTAGATGTAGTTAGGAGAGAAATGTTCTCGAATTTTTACAACCCTCTTGCACATCTACACTGATCCTATCCTATTCGTGTGATTCTACACGATGTAAAATGATCTTCGAGGAAAGGCTCACGATTGTCAAGACAGAAGCTTCACGTTTTAAAACGGTGGATCGTTGCGCGAAGTCAAAAATTATCGATCCAAATTGTCCTTCGTTGTACAAAAATCGCAAAATATTACAAAGAGAGGAGGCATTTACGTCCCGATGGAATGCATCGCGACGCACGCGTGCGTGTTTTCGCGCGGATGATCTCAAAGGTTAACGATGTTCCACGGTACCACGGAGGATCTACGCCAGCCAGGCAAAGGTGAGGGAAGAGGCCGATGGATCGTTCGTGTAATCTAGAAAAAGGCCGAGGATCAAGGACGTGGATCGCCGAGGATCCTCGAACGAGCGTTCGCGCGCGCCGATCTCCGAACGAACGGATCGTTTTCTACCGTTTTGCGCAACTCACTCGACATTTTCTATCTGGTCGCGGCGAGGAGGGCTCGGATCTTTCTGTCGATGATCCCGATCTTATGTAACTTACGTGGTGTTTCGTTGATCGCTGCCGGCGGAGCGAGCGTGAGCAGATGGAAGGTGGTTCGTGTCGAATGTAGAACGTGGCTGATCGTGAATGCAGAATGCTAGTGGAGTCATCGTCGTACGACTATTTATGTACTTCACGTGGATGGTTTGCATGGATGGTTCGCGAGAGAGAAAGAGCAATGGAATTTTGTTTACTGAGACAGATATCGCTTTTCTTGGAATTGGTAGAAATTTTCTGATTAAATTTCATTCACTTTATCTAATACTGAAACTATCAATTTATAATTTTTAGAAATTTTATAGGTACACAATTTCGTAAAAGTTTTCGTATTTCATTATAAATTTTCTCTATTTTTTTTTTTTTTTTTTTTACTTTAATATCTAGTGATAGTAATTTTGCGTTCTAACGATAGTTTCAGTGTTAATGTTAATATTAATATTAATATCGTGTTACGATAGGTATTATTTCTGAATTGGATTTTGGAATATAAATTGTTTTTTTTTTTAAACACTTATCAGTAAAATTATAATATTCTTTGGGAATATAATACAAAATTGAGGAGAATAGATATAAAATGAATCTTTATTCTCTATAATATTGAGTTGTACTACTAGAATCGTTCTGACTTGTCAAAGACAGAGTGGATAGCATATACGTATTTTCTAAAGTCTTATTCAATCTTCACTTGAATATTATTTCACATTTAACACGACATCACTATTATAATAACAAGTAAAGTAGAAAATTCTCCTCGAAAGCGTTGTTATTGCAAAATCTTATTCCATTTAATTTCATTGACAAACACGGACGAGAAGTTTGCTAATAATTAATTTTACACTATAATTACTGTCGTTTCGAAGTACATCGAAGGAGATGAATAAGAAAATATCGTTTGATATTAATTAATTTTACGTCAACTGAGGGAAAGGATCAGGCATGTTTCGACGCCATCGTTCCTCTCTTCTCTCTCTCTCTCTCTCTCTCTCTCTCTCTGTGTTGTATTGAAACTGAATACTGAATTTTTTTCCTTACCATCTCAGAGGATGGTGGCACCTATTATTGCGGGGCAATGTTTATTAAACCGAGGTACACGCGCCGCTCGGCACGCGCATTAATCTTGCTGCGGCCGCGAGATAAGCAAACGCTCGCGTCACTTCGACCGACTGTCTGCATATTATTTACGTCATCGATAAATCTTCTTAAAACGTTAACGTTAACAGCAGCCGCACGATAGAATCGTCGGCCACGATTAATCGACTTTCCGTGCAACGGATCCGCGCGATCTCTCACGCGGGTAAAAAAAGAGTGATCGGGGAGGAGGATTGAGCAACAACCCCTCGAGAGACGCGAGGAATTCTTTCGATGTAGACAAACGTTTCTCGTCTAGTTTGATCGAAAGTTTGGTTTCGAATGACGCAAGGTGATGCAGCCTTCGCTTGATGGATACTTTTGTAAATTCTAATTGAGTCAACGATTCTTTGTCTTGGCTGTTCGCGACGATGTTCGCGGGATTCTGTTTTTCGTGTTTCTATGTGGATCTTTTCTTTTCCTTTCAAATTATTGTCAGAATAAACAAATTATCAAAAATCCACCAAGTTATGAAAAACTTAATTAAATTCTTTTATCTTTGGAAGAAATTAAAAGTTCGTAATTCTTCTAAATTGTCTTCTAAACACCGTTGAATTCTCCTAAAGAAACAAGAAAAGAAATCTCTCGACCCTTCCAAATTAGAACTCCCAAACTAGAAGTACTTGAACCTCTGTAATGAAAAGCACTTAAATTTTCACAAGATGTTAAAGTTCTTTAGTGAAAAATTTAACAAAAGATGAACGACAAAAAATACTTTAATCTCTTGTAATAAAAGATATTTACGATCTTTGTAGGACGAAAAAAGAAATAATTTGTTTCAAATTAGAAATCATTATCTTCCGGGAGTCTGTAAGCCGCAATGATCGAGGGAAACCTCGCGGTTATGATCGAGCCTCCCGTTACTCGCCACGCTTTAATGAAAGCAGCCACGATAGCCGCTCGTAATTTGTAACCGGAGCGATGTCAATTAATAAGGACACGGTGCCATTAATCTAATTGTACCTCCTCGACGATAGGATATCGAACCACCGCCCCGATTTAGATCGCCCCGTAGATTTATTAATTGCGAAATTTCTACGTGTGACGGGGCAAGCGTTGCCGCGATCATCGAAAGGTCCACGGGAGGTCGCGTTCAGACTGACTGACGATCACCGTCGATTAAATTGTCCGTACTTCATCTCGAAGACCAATCCGCCGATTAGTCGTGGCCAGGCTTCGAATAAAATATCTAGAAAATAATTTTAATAATTTTATTTAATTCGGTATTACCTTGAAACAATTCTACATTTTTCTAGAACAATTTTCTTCGTTTTATTTTGTATTTCATACGTGATATATTTCTTACGCGTATCATTCGATACAACGCGATATGTTTGTTTGAATACAAAACAGACAACTGTACATAATTTCTTTTCAACCAACGATTGACAAATTCATTATTCACTTTAAACCAATAGCTGAGTTTTTTTTTGGGTTCAGTTCCAAGATTGACTGATTGAAATCGATTAATATTTCTAATCGATCGATCAGATTAAACAATTTATACACTTAATCAATTGGCCATAGTTTAAGTATATTATTGAGGCACGATCGTGCGTATTTCTAAAAAGTTGCAAAACCGACGAAGTTATTCTCTCCCCTCGGAGAGGATAGGAGAAAAAGGGGAGAAACACGCGTTTCTTCTTAACCTTTCCAGTTTAACCTTTCGTAAATTACCTCGCAACGCCGCTTCGGTATTTTTTAATGGCCGATTACGCGCGGTTTTAGCCGTGGTTGATTGATTGTTTAGACGGTAAATTAGTTGGCAGGAGGGCGGCCGAGTGTTTACCACGGCGCGAGTACGTCGTCGACGATTTGTAATACTTATCGGCGTGCTTAATGAAGCGGGAAGGTGTGTCAACGATAACGCACGACGATGGAAGTTGGTTTGTTTAACAATTCCCTGCCCGCGCGTGTAATTTATCCTCTGCGTCTGGGCGTGTGGACTTTTATTTCGCGAAAGAAGAGGCTGCAATAATAAACGTTTAGTTTTAACGGATTTAACGAGCGCAGGTGTGTCGAAAGAAGTATAAATAACAATCGTAAGTTATTACCCGTAGAGAGGGACAAATTCACTATAAATCATACTGTACAATAAAGTATACAATATTTTCTATATCGTAACGTTAATCTATTTTGCAGTTGATGCATTCTCGTATGTGAATTTAGACAATACGTGAATTACAACGTACCTCTCCTCTAAACGTAAAATCAGAATTTGGAGAAGATCAAAGACATCTTTTATATTCCACTTTCGATCTATAAATTGTTAATCAAGAAATTCAAGTTCTGAAACTTCTCTGATGACTTTTACCGAAATAGAATGTTAAATGTTAATATGGAAACTGTTTCGACTAAATCTAGGACACTTTGAAGGAACTACATACGTGCAGAAACGCACGTCCGAGCTAATCAAAGTTCGATGACCAATCTAACAAGTACCGCCTTGAACATGAAAAGATTTATATTTACAGTACACGAATAACATAGAAATTTAAAAATTAATGACGTAAAAATTTATCAAGAAAAAAATCAAACGTAACTTAATCCCCTGCATGAAGGATTAAAGGGTTCTAGCAAACAGAGTTTCTGGAAATAACGCGGAATAAAATTTAAAATATAAATAATAAATAAATATTTAAAATATAAATAATAATAAAAATTTGAAATATAAATAACAAATAAATTTAAAATATAATAAATAAATATTTAAAATAATAATAAAAATTTAAAATAATAAATAAATAAATATATATATATATATATATATACATCATCTTACTATATATATTATTTATATTTACAGTATGCCACGAATAACATAGAAATTAAGAATTAATGACGTAAAAATGTATCGAGAAAAAAATCAAACGTAACTTAATCCCTTGCATGAAGGGTTAAGAATTCTAGCAACAGGGTTTCTAGAAATAGCACGGAATAAATTTTAAAATATAAATAATAAATAAATTTAAAATATAATAAATAAATATTTAAAATAATAATAAAAATTTAAAATAATAAATAAATATATATATATATACATCATCTTATTATATATATTATTTATATTTACAGTATGCCACGAATAACATAAAAATAAAGAATTAATGACGTAAAAATTTATCAAGAAGAAAATCAAACGTAACTTAATCCCTTGCATGAAGGGTTAAGAATTCTAGCAACAGGGTTTCTAGAAATAGCACGGAATAAAATTTAAAATACAAATAATAAATAAATTTGAAATATAATAAATAAATATTTAAAATATAAATAATAATAAAAATTTGAAATATAAATAATAAATAAATTTAAAATATAACAAATAAATATTTAAAATATAAATGATAATAAAAGTTTGAAATATAAATCATCATCTTATTATATATATTATCATCTATCTTCACCCTAAAATATCATAATACGTTCTCCATCATCTCTCACGATCCAATAACAGGCTGTTGAAGGCCTCTCGCGCTCGCACAAAGGCTGAAAGCGAGCGATCGCTACGGAAAAGCGATCCCATTTGGCGTCGGACGGTCTCGTTAGTCGAAGACCGATAGGAATTTCATGGAAGGTGCACCGCGGCCAACTCATCTCGCGCGTTGAGACGCGTAGCGCGTTAGGCTCGGCCCGCGTTGCATTCCGTCACGTTCCGCAGGGGAGGAGTCGGTTCGCGCCGCGAGGAAATCCCTGGTATTCTAATCAGTTTCTAGCCCCGGTATCACCGAGCGGACGGCCGACAAAGCCGATTCGTAGAAATCGGCCGATTGCCAGTCCCCACGGTTGTCGTAATAATCGTTAGAGGAATATTAAAGCCCGTCGACTTACAAGCTGGAATATTGAACGATCGATCGATCGATCCATCGATTCCTATCGATCTGCATATGCATAGTACGTGCGTGTATATTTATATGGCGGAATGCGATGTATAGAGATACACAGATCCGGGCAGAGAAATTTAACATTGACCGGTGGGAATTGATAAATCGATAAATCGGCGACGTTTGGAGGAAATTGGGTTGGAAATTGGTTCGGTTATCAATACTTGAGTGGCGATCGTGGGATCACAGATATCTACCATTTTTCTTTCTTGTGTTTCATATCATTTTGTGACTGATGAAGAATGTTGAGTCGAATTAAAAGTTCGGAAATTGATCGAATTAAATGTAAATTCGTGACTTTAAGGGTTGACTATTGTAGTGAGCGAAAAGTTGGCAGTCTTAATCGACAAATATGAATCATAAAAAAATAGATAGACAATTGCAAAATTTATAATTCTTACTACATTGCCTAAACTTTTTACAGCCGTGTCTGCACGTCAAAAATAAATAATGCAATTTTTCTATTCTTATTCTTGAACGTGTGTTCTAAGTGGGAAGTTTCTCGTCGTACTTTAAAAATGTAAAATTCATTACTTGATACGTCATTCCCACATGCAGTCTTGCTACGAAAACCATTAAACCATTAAGTTTAAATTTACCTCGATTTATTTAGTTATTTATATATTAACAGAATATTTACAGCCTTGCCTGTCATTTTGATGCAGATGTATAAATAAGAGCAAACGAAGTGAAGCGAATTTTTGCGCAACGCTAAATCACGCGTGCATCACCGTCGATTTACTTTAAAATTATCAAACGCCGCGGTAACTCTGTCTCTGTGTCGTAATTGAAACCGGTTGGAATTTAACGCAATCTGAATCGATTAGAGCCCGAATGCGACAGCGTTTGTCGGAACCAAGCCTAATTATACCCTAATACAGTTCGTCTTCTGCATAACCTGCTCCTCTGTGCAAGCGCGAGCTTAGAATCACCGGAGCGTAGCTACGTGCAATTTAGAGATCGCGGGTATATAAGTTCTCGTGACAGCGCGTAATTTAGATCACGGTACCAGATACGTGCGCTGCGCAAGAGGACCTATCCGACTACACGATTTAGACGAAATTACACCGGCGAAGCTTGCACCGTGTGCTCGCGTCGAAGCGTTCACCGATCGTTACTTACGGTCGGCATAACTTGATCCAATTATAATTCTCTCGTCGTTACTCGCAACACGAGTCGGTTTGAATTAAACGGAAAACCCATCCCGAGTCGCGGATAGATTGGATTTAGTTTTGATTTATCTTTGTTCTGTCGTTAGTTTGGCAGCGAACTTGGGAATAAACGAGACCAATAAATATATCAGACCAATCCGCGATTCGAGCGTAGTAGCGATCAGTTGCTTCTCATTGGCAGAATGTAATTTAACAGTAGGACTAACAACGACTAAAGTCGACGAACGGGGTTCTTCGGAATCACTGAAGCTGAATTACAAAGGACGCTAGACTACAAGAATCGAACTTCGTCTTTTCGGACGAAGCTGCAGTTTCCTCGACTTGACACTCTGACAACGAAATTTGGAAAATCTACTTTAGTGCAATGTCAGTAACAATAGTAACAACGAATGAGAAGAAGAGCGGAGAGAAGATGTTCCTAATTTCAAGTTGAATTAAACGTGCCTTTTGTAGAGAATGCGCTCACAGTGAATTTACTAACTATAATACTATCTTATAATTAACTAAAAGTAAACGCACGCAACTTAAAACTAAATCTTATAATATCTATATAACTGTCTTATAATTAACTAAAACTAATTGCACCTACAGTTCAGTTTAGATCGTAAAATAACTGAACTGTAGGTTGCGTAGTTCTTAGCTTGATATCGTTTCACAAACATTAAAGTTTATCGTTTTACAATTTAGCTTGATAACGTTTTACAAACTTTAACGTTTCCATTGACGTTCCCTGTTTCTTGATAAAGTTTACCACACGTTCTCGCGATTTATTCGCGAGAGTGGCAGAAAAAGAAAGGAAACGCGGAACAGGTTATCGCCTTATCGCCGATGCTTCGAAATATATTATTCGTGTAAAGTTTCAAGAAGTTTGCTGTCGAAATGTCATCGCGCTTCATTATATTCCGAAGTTACGTGTCTTCGAATTTCCAACTTCGAGTTTCCAAAACTCGTTCGAACCCCTAGTTCTCTTTCTTTTTCATCATCGACGACAACAAACACCATAGTTGTGTTGGATTCCGTGTAATGGAATTAACACACTTACAATTTTGAAGAAGTTTATTCCTTGTTGCAATCGCGGACGTGTACAAAATCTGTTGTCGGAATTTTTAAAAAGAATAGAATGCGCCTTGCTTCTTTCAAGCACGTCCTTATATATTATCGTTCGGTTATCATCGTCTCCAAGTGGAAGGCGAAAGAGCATAGATGACCAACTACTGGATCTTGCCCTTGTGACTAACTGTTCACAGTCCACTTTTATCTGGACTGTTACCAACTCAGTGTGTTACCAATCGTCGTTGACAGCTTGGAACGAATCGACGATTTATCGCTGATAACTAGCGAATCGCTTCGGAAAAAAAAAAAAAAGAAAAAAAGAAAAAAACGAGGTTGTTGCTTCAGCGTGAAAACAAAATGTTTCCACGAGGCAGATGTTGGTTGTCGGAGATATTTTCGGAACGTTGCAAGAAGACGTGATGTATCTCCGCGATCGGCCAATATATTTCTGCTACACAACGACGAATTGATAAAACCGAGGTTTCAACCTGGGGTTTTTCGTGGTAAGTTCGTCTCGTAAATTACGCGAGCGAGGAATCTCGGTTATCTGGCGCTGGATCGGCCGGCAGGCTCCGCGTACAAGGTGGACAAGGAGCGAGCGAGTGGTTGAACGACGAACGAGGCGATAAGCGTCGCTAATTTCCGTAAATTCGCCTGGCGACTCGGCTAGGGCGTTACGTTTTAATTGCCGCAATTAATTAGACCGGGATCGAGGGGCCGAGCTCCGACCCTGAAGGCGGATATCGTCGCGCGGTGGCCTTGAGAGTCGCTCGCTCTCGGCCCGACCTTCGCCTCGTCCACGAAATTGAAAGATCTCGCTTCGAATTCGAGAGAAATTTAGTGTGAATCTGGAGCCGGTAATTCAGACTCTTCTAGGAGCTCTGTCTCGTGACGCGTCGGAGAAGATTCTTCGCGAAGAGAGGCGAATCTGAATCAGATTGGAAGGAAGAAAGAGATAGAAAGAGGGGAGAAGCCAAATTAGAAATAGGAGAGAAAAGGCCAGAGGAAGAATAACTAATTTGGAAAAGGCCGAATTCAAAAGAAGAGGAGGGGAGGTTGAAAGATACGCGGAGGAAGATGAAGAGACCGCCGTAGGGCGCGACAACTCGTGTTTTACATAAGTAGCGCGGATCTTATCTCTGCTCTGGTACACTCTGGACGCCGCAACCGGGTCACGATGTACCAGGGTACCACCAGATCTTGCGCATCCTCGAACGCCTGGACCAACCAGATATCGTTTTATTTTTGACATTCTGCACCTGGTCGCACCTTTCGGTTCGAAAAGACTCGTTCACCTTTTCTACACGCCTTGTTCGTCACCACCTTGTTCGACACACGTTTTCCCTGCTCGTTTCGTTACGGTAACCATCGTTTGTTTTCCTTTTAATATTCTTTTGTAAATTCTTTCAACGTATATATATTTTATGACATCTTTTTTATTTTAACTAGTATTTCAAATCGATTCTCCCGCGTCTTTAGTCCTTAAAAAATTTTCACTCCTCTCATTTATTGTTCGTAGATACGTCTATCTATTTATCTATTTATTAATTCTTCTTTGGCAAAAATTTTTATTGCACCCTCATCTATTGTATATCTATTTATGTCTATTTATGTCTATTGTATATCTATTGTATATCTATTTATATCTATTTATATCTATTGTATATCTATTTATATCTATTTATATCTATTGTATATCTATTAACCCTTCCACGTTTTTAATTTTTTTAAAAATTTTCACTGTTCTCTCTCATTTCTCTGTCCATCTATTTATCTATCTATTAACCCTTCCATGTCTTTAATTCTTTTATTGCTCTATCTATTTATTTATCTGTTAATCTCTTTTTGTTTTTAATCCTCCACTGCTCCCTCATCTACTGTCTATCTATTTGTCTATCTTATTAACTCTTCCACGTCTTTAATTTGTCACAAATTTTTACCTTTCCCTCATCTACTGTCCAACTGTTTATCTATCTATTAATCACTCCATGTTTTTAATCTTTCGAAAATTTTCATTGCTCTCTCATCTACTGTCCATTTATCTGTCTATACTACTTAGGCTTGATCGAATGTTCAAACAACCGCATCTCTACCTATACTACTTAAACACAATCGACTCTCATACAGCTACTTCTCTATTTATTTACCTATACTACTTAAACCCAATGAAATCTCAAACGGCCAGCTGTCTATCTATTTACCTATACTACTTGAACACGATCGAGTTACTCAGATACCCACACCATTGAGCCGTCAACTGCGAACGAAATTCCTTTCTGGCGAGTTAATGACATTCCGAAGCGGTCGTTCCAGATAAATCAAGAATCGTGTCCCGAAAGAAAGCCACTGCCGCTGCCTCGCTAATAAATACGTCGTATGAACAAAAACACGGGGCAGCACGCTCTGGTATAACATAACGGCCGGACACGGTCCATGATGTATCGCTGCTGGTGGACATCAGCGTCTCTCCGTGATCGTATGCACAGCGGCTGTAATCCCGGTCGCTACTATATGGAGCAGACGGGAACCAAGCGATAGTAGGGATGGGATCAAGTCCATTTCGTCAAGTTCGATATACAGAAATTGCGTTCGCAGTGCTGTACAAATTGGATTGGACGCGCGAGTGGAAACGCTGCACGAAATCAAAAGCATCTCATAGTGAGCAATGTAAAGCAAGCTGAAACAAGCACAGCTTTCGTTTAACATTTGAGAAATTCGAAACTTTCACGAGTAATGCTCGACTCTTGGAGATCAGAATTCTGCCGAGTGATCTTTGTGATCGAAAGTACAGAGTGGTACCAAAAATCACTTCCTCCTAAAATAAATTCTAATAATTTTCTTATTATATATATTTTTGACACTTGAAAGAAATAATTTTTTTTTTCTTCTTAGTAAAAAGTCATTCTTGAACTTAAATTTAATTTATAAATAATAAGATTAGTTTTTTTCTTATATTTTTGATGTTTTATTAAAATTATATGGGGAGAAATTTGTGAACCTAACCTGCATACATGTACACGATTCGTTTGAAACGAGAATTGTCGCTGTGCAGTTCTCACACGTGCAATGTAGAAACGTTTTCCTGTTTTCTCCCAATAGGCGAATTGTTAATTATTTCTCATTATTAAATTACAGTTCAAATTAGTAGGTCTCACAAAGTACTGTCTCAATAGTCTGAATTCTTTCTAACTTGCCATCAATAGATGTAGCCAGAATAGAATAGCAAAAGTTCTATAAGCTCGTTATAAATCAGATGTGATCAATTGTGATCAACAAAAATCGACAAGACTACCTAGTATCTTCATTTTCGAAACTACTCACGAAACTATAATGTTTCGCTTAGATATTCGAGTATACTTGGAGATATCATAGAAAGTGGAATCGAACTAAGCCGATACTATAAGCTCGTTATAAATCAGATGTGATCAATTGTGATCAACAAAAATCGATAAGACTACCTAGTATCTTTATTTTCGAAACTACTCACGAAACTATAATGTTTTTCTCAAATATTCGAGTATACTTGGAGATATCGTAGAAAGTAGATGAAAATCGAAACAAGCCGATACTAAAAGATACCTGCGAGGTACTCGATCCCATCTCTACTTAATAGAGGCTCGTGCCGCTCTCCATTCAATATATCTTGCATTTTATCCACTCGTTTCCCTCTTCCCATTCCTTTTCTGGCAATAATTGCTCGATCTTCGCTGTCTGGATTCGACGTCGATCCCGGAGGCTGCCGGAAGCTGATGGCCGCCAACCGGAAGTCGCAACGAGACTCACAGACGATCCACTCGAGAGAGAGCGGTCTGTTTAATTTAAAGCCGGTATAAATCGTTGTTTTAATTAACCTCCTGTCCTTGCGCGATTCTTTCTTTCTTTCCTTTTCCTTTTTTCCTTCTTCTTCTTCTTCTTCTTCTTCATCTTCATCTTCTTCTTCTTCTTCTTCTCTATACTTTTCTTAAAGAGATAGGATCGCTAGGTTATGGTGGATGTTTTGCCGTTTTCGAGCGATGCGACGTCGTGCTGGCTTCAAAGCCAGTTTCCAGGGGATTCTAAAGGGGAGTTCGGTCGAGTTAAATTGACGATTGAATCGCGGTGAATCGATTGTAACGAAAGCTGAAGCGCGACGTGTCTTTGGAATCGTTCGAGATGTACTCTGATTGCCATACTTTTATTTATTAAATTATAATATTATTATAATTTCAATTAAAATTAAAAAACAATCCAATCCAAATTTAGAATTAACAACGTATCGAGAAAAAGAAGAGAATAATAGAGAGGTAGAAAGTGTTTTTGAAGTGATTTTAGCTGGGGACAATTCGTTCAAAGAAAATTATTAATTATTATACACCGATTTTGCAACCAAGTTGCGGGATAAATTTGTACCGTCAATTTTCTCCAAATTGATATGCAAAAATTAGAAAATATTTTTCCTATGTTCCATCAACTTTCAATCAAATTCAAACACACAGTAGTATAAATTATATTCACAGACAAGAAATGTCGTGGAGTCCTCAAATTTGTTAAAATTTGAATCCTCAGTTTTTTAAAATTAAAATTTATCAAATTTAATAATTCTCCCAGTTAAATATTAATTTAAATTTTATATCAAAAGATAAATTAATATAAAATTCTATAGGGTCTCGTCGTCCCATAAAGAAATTTTAACATTTTGATTAAAATTTAAAATTCATAATTTACATAAATATGAGACACTATATATCTCATTAACCCTTTCGTTCCAGATTTCATTTAAAAAAATCAATTGGTTGTGCTACCTTTGTACAGTCATTTATACCGCAGCCATTAAATTATCGGGCAAATTAAAATTATTTTCAATAAGACATGTTTTTGATAAACAAGTGAATATATTCATTTTGCCTAATTGTGTTATATATAATAAGGAATTAGGTAAATTAAAATTATATATAACACAATTGTTACATATAATAAGGAATTAAGCAAATTAAAATTATATATAACACAATTGTTATATATAGTAAGGAATTAGGCAAATTAGGTTAAATAATGTAATACATTATATGTAACATTTATTAATATATTGTACATGTATTTATTACTAATTCATCAAAGCATTCACTGCTCATTGTAAACTCGCCTCAACGCCTCTCGCGTGCTCTAGTTCGCAAGTGTGCCCACTCCCAGCAGCAGTACGGTGTTTGTACAAACAAATAACAAATTATAGTCGCCGGGGCAACAAAGCAGGGCCCGGTCTACGAGATAGTAGACGTCTCGTAGATCGCCTCGTGTACGAACGTCAAGTGTACTTAATTGCACGGTCACCGTGGCAAGAGCCGGTGTCTAAATAGAAAGCGAGACAGCAACGAGCGCGCCGGCTGGAATTTTCGCCCCGGTCATTTCTAAATCGCGGATTTTATTGGCCAGGAGCGATCGTACGTTTTCGCGGCCCGTGGGCCCCGGGCCCGATCTCGCCACAGGATCTAACGGTCTGGCCGGTTTCGATCAAACGACAATGTTTTTCGTGCTCGAGCTCGAGCTCGTTCCCGCGCGCGAGATTTACTACCGGCGCGTACGGAGGCGGGTTGCGTTAACCGGATTAGCGAGTTCCAGCTGCGGATTCCTTTTCCCTCGCCTCCGATGAAAACAAATTTTCGCGGCTGTTGCACTGCCAGCCGCCCGAGTGAAATTCATCTCGCGAGAGACAGCCTTGGACACGTGTTTCTCTGGGAAAGAGAGTTGGTTGGTGTCGGAGGTAGTTTGCGGAGTATGCACAGTGGTTGATGAAAGTATTTGAACACAGGAGTAGGAGTTTTATACGTCTGTGTTACGTGTCTTGTATGAAATGAAATATTTGGTCAGTCTCTTTGTCGATGCGGTGATTTTCTTGCTCTTGTTGTTAGTTTCTTCTTTGGTTCTTTTATTTTTTTCAGCGTGATTATATTGTCTTCTGTCGTGAGGACATTTTTACGATTTTAACACCGTTCCTGCAAACCTTGACGGAAAATATAATACGAGAATTATTAGTAGGATTTCTTGTAGTATTACGGAAAATACAGTGTAATTATGAGAATTATTAGTAGGCCATTAGTCTCATAGTGTTAGTGTTGTAGAATTTTAACATGTAATAAAATAAAAAAACAAATGCAATGGTGTACTATTATTGTGAGACGGCGAAAGTATCATTTACAGTGGTTCGTGGAAATATTCAAATGTTTATCAACCACGGAATACTTTCAAATTTTACAACTAATTAATTATAATAGTTGTGTCTTGAATTTGAAAGTATTTTCTACGTCATAATATATTTACAAAGATAGTATGGCAATTGTGAATACGTAGTCTCACGATAGCGTTTATATTAACTACTAATGTTATGGAATTTTCACAGGATCATTTATATTTAGAATTTTTGTAGAATCATTTGTAGAATTTATACAAGACTTTTTATATGAATTCTGTAAATTTCAATACCATGTTGGGAGAAGCATTTTAAAACTATAATTAAGTAATTGAATGAAATTTGAAGCTAGTAGTTAAATAAAATTTAAAATCAATCTGTCAGTGTATAAGAGATTTATTACAAAGACAATTTAATAAAAAGTAAATATAAAAAGTAACAGTATAATAACAGTTAAATATTAGGTAATTTTTTTTGATCTCCTTCGCCTCGATTCTCTCATAGTACTCCAAAATACTTTGCCTGTTCCTTCTGTGCTTTGCGAAAAATTCCAGTTCGTAACATAACGAGACCAAAGTTAAAAGCTCGTGTTTTAAGGGCGAGTTGGTAGGTTGTAAACTCACTTGGTTAGACACTTTCTGTTGTACGCGAATATCTCCCGTAGCGCAAAGGAAATTTAATAGTACGGAGACCCGAGGTCTTTTGTGAAAAGAACACGAGTTTCGATCGTGTACCAAACAATGTTTCCTGGTGTAACGTGGGAGAGCTCTTGAGAAAGCTCTCGGAGAGACTATAAACTTTACACGGTCAATGCATCTATATGTTTATAGGAGATTTACAATCAAGTGTGCACAATGCACGAACTGCGTAAAGATATGAGCGTAAACATCCTTGCAATATTTAAATGCTTGCTCACTGTTTGATTCTAAAATACGAACCACTTTCAAAAGTGAATGTTTTGCGAAAGAGTTTGCAAATTGTTCCTTGCGATTTCCGAGCCTTCCCATTGAAAGCTTCTCGGCTAATTACACGCACCGTTAACAGCGATAAAAAAAGCATACGGTTGTAACGTGATCCAAAAATTACAGGTTCTTCGAAGACACGTTTAAACGCGGAGTTATCCGTGATTTTTCATCCAACTTGAACGAACAACGACATTACTCTCCGAAACGGTTCTCGCTGTTGGCTTCGTGTCCATACATTTCTCACCTCTTTCTCGCGCGCACGCGAAAAATTTACATTTTACAAAAATTTACATTTTACGTCGTGCACACACGATCTACCGGCCGTATTTTAACCAGGTAACACTCAGTTTTCTTCTTTACTTTGTTTCGGTGTTCACGTTCGAACGAAATTGCTGCGTATTAGTTCTTTATTAATGTTTCGTAATTTTTCAAGTAATTGTTGTTTAATGTGTTGCACTTCCTTGTTTCAAAGTCGAGGTTATTTTGATGCATGTTGCGTAATATTATTGCTTTTCGTTGAGAGAAAGATGCAAGCAGCCAACTTTTAAAATTAATTAATCGAATAATTGATAGCACAGTGAATGAATTATTTCGATGGAAATCGTAATCTGGAACAGAGACAATTGTAATGAATTTATATTATCGTTAATCATCGTTAGTACTGAATATAAAAAATTAATATTAAGTGTAGGTAAATATTTGTTATATTTATCCTCGAATGTGCATGGAAATTTAAAATGTACAAATTATACGCATTACATTTCGTTACTATTACGTTTAATTAATTCTGATCTAAAACGTTTGCAAAGAGAATCGCGAGACAAGGGGTTAATTCTGATTCTACGCTAAAAGAAACTCTTGAAATCTGTTTGGGGCGCCATTAACGCGACGAATCTCGTTGCTCGGGCTCCTCTCGTCTTGATTAAGAAGTACAAGTATAGCCTTTACCGTTACCAGCCTCTTTTATCGCGAGAACAGGCTAATGAACCACTTCGAGCCGGCGAAAAGATCTACGTTTAACAAATTTCCCGCGATTTATGCTCGCTCGAATAAACAACCCGACGGAATAATTTAAGGCGTCATGTTCGCGATATTTCTTCCTTAACGCACGGTCGTCTCCCGATCTTTCGTATCGTTTTATATAACTTGCGTTTTATCGATCGTTTCTCAATTGTTAACGAGAAGTTTTATACATTTTATACGCTTGGTTGCGGTCGACGATATTCTCAGCCAATGTGAAATATTGTTCGAAATTTTGACATTTTCGAAACTTTCAGTTGCAGAATTGTAGAATAAATTTCAACTGTTTTATGCATTATTGCAGTGGACATTTTTGTTCAAGGTTTTTGGATATAATATAACATATAATCGGGTGTTTCTTCTTTCGTTAACGAAATTGCAAAATGTTTTATATAACACGCATGATATGTACATAACATGAGTTGCCTAATTTTGCCACGTTAAATTACTCGAAATTCACTTGTCAAATAACATGTGTGTATGTGTGTATCGTACATCTTTCATCTTTAATCAGTTGCGCTGGCAACTGATTGCGGACCATAACGAGTGACCAGACCGTATACAATAATTCGTCGCTTTTTTCTTGAACTCGTCGGTATGATATCACTGTATAGAATAGAAATTATTGAGGTGTAATAAATTTATTCGTTTTGCCTGGGTTATACTTGAATATACTTGAAACTGAGAAAATGTTGCAACGTTGGGAGAAAAGATTCTCAACGTCCAGCGCACGAGGTTAAAAAGTGGTATGATATTAGGATAAGTCGTCTAATATAATAATTAATGTTTTGCTAGCTTACATTTTTCTCGAGTATCACTTTGAACTTTTTAAATATAACCGTTGATGTCTCCACTGACAATGAGATTAGCACAATAAATATTGATATAATATTTATATAATTATAATTATAACATAATATAAATATTATAATTAAAATTAATATAATATAAATTATGATATAAATATAAATATAATATTAATATTATAATATAAATATAAATATAAATATTAATATAATATAAATATAAATATAAATATAATATTAATATAATATAAATATAATATAAATATAATATTAATATAATATTTATATAATTAATTTCGGCGTTGTTCGCGACAGGAGCACGAGTCCTTCAATAAAACAGTCAATTTTTTTTTTCTTTGAAAACAGTTCAATTAACACAGTTCGGAAAACAACGATCTGAAAAATTGAGTCGCGAAATATCGATAGACGAGACTTCGTCTTCATTCTTGCTGGGGAATTCACGTAGAAATTCCCTCCTCCCTTTCATCTACCGCTCTGTCGCTGTTCTCTCGATAACGAGCACGGATACTCTCCGTGCCAATCAAAACGTACGATCTGAATTCATCGAGACGGCGTAACTACCTTCCTCCCGGTCGAACTTCGATTCCTCTCAGTCCCGGGATCCTTCAAGAAGAACCCCTTTCAACTTTTCTCCGTTTCAACTTGGCGGCCAGTTTTTTAAAATACGACCACGTCAGTCGGCTTCGAACGGATAATCATCGCTTCGAGAGATGATACTACTGTCACGGTCACGAAGCGCTCGATCTCGATTTTTGAAGCCGTTCGGGGCCGATTTTTACTGTCACCCCGATGCTTTTTTCTTTTCATCGACAGCGATACGGCGATTTCCTCGATCGCTTCGAATTTGTACGTACAGAGTGTTCTGCGACTGGCGATAAAGCGGATAATGGAAGATTGAGATGATAAGAGAAGCTTCCGTTTTGAGTTTGAAAAGTTATCAATTGTTTCAATTAAATTCGGATAATTCTGGATTCAGGTGATCCTAAAAAACTCGAATCGCTTCGAACGTGATTCGATGCTTAAAATTCTGAAACATCTCGAAGAACTTCGTCGTCGTGAGAAGTCTTCAAATTTCTTGATAGTGGATTTGAAGCTTTCTTTCAATTCAAAAATTGTCAATTATACATAAATTTAAATGATTCTATGATGAACAAATTCGAATCACCTCGAATGTAATTCGAAGCTCAGTATTTTACCGGCCGACTTTAAACTCTCGAAAAATCTTGATCGTTTCAAACGTCTTCAAAGTACAATTGGTTGGACTTTCAATACTTTCCGAGCTTCTCAATTCAACATTGATTCAAAGCGATTCAAAGTCGTCTCAGATCCCACCGCTACGTGCGAATCGCGGTCGTCGTGGAATTTCACGGATCTTTCTTCTAAGCTGGCAACTTTCTACTGCCAGTGAGGAAGTTCTGTTCCTTTTTTTTCTCTCGGTGCACGCGGTTTCAGACCGGTAATCGATGTCGGATAATCGATTGGAAATGCGTGCTCTGTTTTCCCTGTTTTTATCGTACTTTTATTTATCGAGCAAACATGTTACTCATGAATATGTATGAAATGTTAGTGTTTAACAGGATTTATCGAGGCCGAAGAAATATATAATTATTTAGAATTTTTTGATCCTGAGGAATCTGTACAGTTGTTCACTAAGATTTTGTAAAAGAAATGATAAATAATCCTTTATTTATTTATTTATTTCAATTATATAAATATTATTAATTTATTCATTTTAATATTAATATAAGTATGCGTGAAGTATTGTAGATATTTTATAGCAAGAGTGTGTTATTTTAAAAGTAAATGTAAAATAATTAAACAATTATCATTATTTGATTTCTAAATTGTTCGAAGAGAGTTCGTATTTGATCTTTCTGAAAGTGAAGTTTTATTTTATTTTGATAAAGGCAGCTTTATTATGTATTCAGAGGCTTTCGTGTCTCGAATATTAAGATGAATTATTCTTTAGATTTCATACGTACGTGAAATTAATATAATGGTAGTTAAAATTAATTATTTGTAAAAGAATTGTATTGAGTAATATTTCTAAACTATAAAGTCACAGACAATATGTGTTTCTAAATTTTCCAATTTCTTGGATTAATCACTCCTTCTTTGATTAAATTCTTTGAAATGATAACTACACGCTCGTCGTGTTTTTCGAGAGGTTGGATGATTTATACGATTAATTAAAAACACATGGATATCTTCGCGAACATATCTTAACGAATCCCGCGAAATTTTATTTCGGTATCTTCAAAGTGATCGTATATTGGATTCTCGATACTCTCAGACGTATAATAGTAATTATATGTCGGCAGAGTTATCAGAAACGGCATTCATTTCGATCGTAACATTCAAAGAACACCGAATCGTTCGACAATCCAAATAACGCAATTAATGGGAGCAATCACACGCCCCTAACTACCAATCATTCGTATCAACTCAACGAGATACACGTTGAAAAAGTTTGTGTAATAACTTGCAACAATTCAGACATTTCATTCGGACGAGTTATCTGAAGAAAAAAAAAGAATCTCAATTTCTGTAGGAAATTATAAATTTCTCGTCCTGGAAAAACTCAAATCGACAAGATTTTCATACTGTATCTTCTTTGTCGAGAAATCAAGTTTTATAATTGATTCTTTTTATGTAACTTTTAATACTGTACATGTACAGTTGGTTACTGATACTTTATTTTCTTATATTTCCTGGAGTAATTGGAATTCTCAATCGTTCGAAAATAAAACAGGGCTAAGGGAAGAAAAATTATTTCGAATGCTTGCAAATGAAGGGACAATAATTTCGTTAATTCGTAGATTTCTCAAGCGCACTTGTTTTTCTCTGAAAACGAAAATTTTTCGGTCAAAGAGTATTATAGGAAATTATCCAATATACACTTAATAATATATTATTTAATATTATTATATTATTGATCATTATCGAGCAAAATTTTCGCAGCGAGTGCACAATTTTACTTTGTTAAAATCACCTTCTTCTCGCAAATATCCTCCAAAGAGAAGTAGTCTCCGACTTTCATCCGACCAGATGGCAAACAAAAGCTTTCTAAGGGGGAAAAATTCTGAAAATCGGCTTT
Organism: Frieseomelitta varia; assembly: GCF_011392965.1. Lineage (NCBI taxonomy): Eukaryota > Metazoa > Arthropoda > Insecta > Hymenoptera > Apidae > Frieseomelitta > Frieseomelitta varia. The sequence goes on from NW_025109705.1 coordinate 91,886, forward strand.
TAACTCGCTAAAATATTATAGCTGAGGTCGCCTGGCACAGTGAGTCATCCGTAGCATTGAGCTGTCTCCAAGTGGAAACGCTTTGGCAATTGTCAGTTTCGCTTTACGAGCCGAGAATTGACAGTAATCGTGGCGTTACGCCGCGGAAAGTGGCGATTTTACGATTGCCGGGGCAGCGGCGCTCTTCGGGAGGGAAACCGACGGATTTCCGGCCGAAATCGGCGGCAAAACGACAACCGCTGGACTTTACACGTTGCCACACCATCGCGTTTTACTGTCGCCCGTATGTACGGCGCACTAAATTATCCCGTTTGCAATAAAACGCGTGGCGGGATGCGCGTACGCCACGTTGGTGAACAAATAAACGCGAAATTACGATGAAACCTGTCCTCCGCGTCTCTCTTTCTCTCTCTCTGGAGTTTCGCCTCGACTCGCGTGTACACGCGAGTCGAAAACGAACGGTAAAAACTGTCGGACGTTTAGCTCGGGACGTTTCCTGGTAGTTTCTCGATTAAAAAAAGAAAGGAAGAAAGAAAGAAAGAGGGGAAGATCGTTGTTTAATTCGCTGTTCCTGTTAATAGGGAACCGGTCGATGATGATGTTTCATTGTATCGTTTAGATGGGCGTGCTAATGTATCGATGGGCGAAATTTTTGAAAAGAGATTCGCTACGGTGTCTGGGATCGTTTTTGCTGGCGAGATTTTGATTTTAACGCGTTTTAATTGCAAGTTGCAACTTTGACGAAGTCTTTTAACGAATTTTTCTATATTTGTAGAGAAGGTGAAAGAATACACGTAATTAAATAGTGCAATATTGTTGTAATAATTGTGGCAAAATGAAGACCATTCTGTTATTTTGTAGAATTAACAATTGTTGAAAAAAATACATTGGGTGATCAAAACATGTTTTACTGTTTGTTTGACATGTGTCGACAAAAATTTTACTTATGTATATAAAATAATAAAATAATAACTTTAATCTTCTTTCTTTTCTGTCGCTCACTTTTTTTTCTATCTTATTATGTTATTGTTAATTAATAATAAGAACGGCGTATTCATTTGCCATTGCATTTCTTGTAATTTCCAATTCACTTTGAAAGGCGAAACCTCGTCCAGTCGAGCAAATTTCACCCCATTGCTAATTATGAAATTCAACCTTTGAGCTTTCTATCGGGCAGTCGCGGATTTGATCGTTTAATTTACAACTATTGCCAGCTGATTTGTGTTAATTAAACCGAGGGGCCGACCCTCTCGAGCGTTATCGTTCTGTGTGCACCTGACCTTTAAAAAAAATCGTTCTTAATTGAGGCGAAGTGGGGCAGCTAATTTGAGCGCAGCCACGTACAAAGCGTTCAATGAGGCCTTAATTGAACCATCCGCGCGCCAGTTGACAGTTCCTCGAAATATTTACATACGATCAATGGCCGATCGACGTTTTAATTGCTCCATATCGATCGAGGACCGAGCGTTGCTCCAGATGGAGATTAAATTGTATTTCAATTGGCTCGATTGGCATTTCTGTGTTTCTGGGTCTTCGTCGGCGTATTCCTGTGAAATGTACAGCCTCCCTGGCCATTGAATTAATACCGCTATTAACTTTCAACGTCTTACAAATTTTTTAGCAAGATCAAAGAGTCTGAATGTAATTTGATGACGTACGAATATAATAAAGTAGTAATTTAATAATATATATATATATATATATATATATATATATATATATATTCCTTGCTATATTATGCTACATATATGTATATTATGTCTGTTATCTATATGTATACGATATACGTATATTTATTAATATAGTAATTAATATAGGTATTCCAATAAGTATGTATTTATACTAAAATACATACCTATAACGCGTTACATATAATATACATTGTACATAATATATCTAATACACATAGACGTATCTAATAAATATAATGATATACTTCGTACAAGTTGAAACTCATAGCATGACTCGCTGCACAAGAGGATATCTATATGTATACGATATACGTATATTTATTAATATAGTAATTAATACAGGTGTTCCAATAAGCATTTATACTAAAATACATACCTATAATGTGCTAACGCGTTACATATAATATACATTGTACATAATATATCTAATACACATAGACGTATCTAATAAACATAATGATATATTTCGTACAAGTTGAAACTCATAGCATGACTCGCTGCACAAAAGGATATCTATATGTATACGATATACGTATATTTATTAATATAGTAATTAATACAGGTATTCCAATAAGTATGTATTTATACTAAAATACATACCTATAATGTGCTAACGCGTTACATATAATATACATTGTACATAATATATCTAATACACATAGACGTATCTGATAAATATAATGATATACTTCGTACAAGTTGAAATTCATAGCATGACTCGCTGCACAAAAGGATATCTTAAACTGAAATTATTCGCTGCACGAATAAATATTTTGTAGCAGGTGAATGTAAAAGGTGAAAAGAGAGAAATAGAAAGTGGAAGAGTGTTTTGGATAAAAAAATTAAAATTAATTCCAAATCATTATTGAACGATTAAGTCGCCAAAGATGTGTAGATAATTAACGAGTTACATGGTGATAGGAAAGCCATGTTGATAAATTTTACTGAAATATGCGCATAGTTTTTAAAATACATAGTATGAATGTTAAATATTTTAAGATATAGTATTTAAATGTATGTAATGCACATATTGATTTTAAATATGATGACTTTGGGACAACTGGTCTCTAATACTCTAAATTGGCAATGTTCACACGGGTAATTTTACTGATCGATGGTGTTTCTGTTGCAGCCGGAGACAATTCCCCAAGCGAGGATCGACATGACCCGCGTGTTGGAGGTCGCTGCTGCCGAAGACATCACTGGACATCCGTACAGCCTGGCGATCACCTCGCCGGAAGGGGTTACCTTCGTGAAAGGCACGTGCCGGGAGGAGACCAAATGGTGGGCTGACGTGCTCCAGGTCTACTCGAGGAACAAGGTTCGTCTTGAAAATATATTACACATGTCACGCATAGGTTACTTGACGATTCATAATTGCGCATTATATTGATCCTTAACGTACGATGTTGCGTTAACGCAAGATTGATCTCTTGAAATTCCGAACTGTGTGCTTAATAATCTTTGTTTACCGAGAAACAAAATGAAGTGAAACGAAATTTCTCCGCTGTAACTGAAGTTAGAAGCTCGTCCCCGAAGAGGTTGATCGCTGTCGAGTGGCAAATCCGCGAGATTACACGTCTCAAGAGCCGCGGTTGCAACTGAGAAAAAGAAGTCACGCTGTCATTCGTTGGTTATGCGGCGCTCGCATAATCATTACTACATCCTTTTGCGTCACGCTTGTTACGCGTCGCGGTGTAACGCAATAACAGCCGCGTCGACTTGTCTCACCGGCGGAAATAGCTTTAATAAACGCGTTACGCGTTTCTCGCGGCAAACGAATCGCGACGAACGGTGCCCACCCGCGGATTTTCCGCGGCACTGCCTACGCGAATTCCATCATTCTGTCTTTTGCCAGCCGACGCTAGGGACACTCGGTCGTTGTTGTGATCCCTTATCGTTTGCAGAACGACTTTTGTTGCGTAGGAACGTGATTTTTAAATATTTTTTTATCTTTCAACTCGTGGTCGCTAGCGGTACGTCTCGTGCTTTCTTCAATGTAAATGGATTATTCTTATGAACGAGTAATTTTAGTTCTTCCCTTTTTCTTTTTTAGAAATGAGTTGTTTTACTTTTGTAAATGAGGAATTTTAATCCATGGTTTAATGAGTTATTTTAATTTTACAAATTAATAATTTTAGTCTATGTTTTCTGTAGATCTTCTTACTAATAATTTAATGGTCGTCTCTGAGGAAAAGATTGTCTTTAAGAGATTATTTGAATCTCAGGTAATCGAACATTTCAATACCGATTTCTGTAATTGTGTCAATCTATTTGTTTTAATTATTACCGTTTGAACATTGTCAATTTAGAGTATTAGAAACCAGTTGTTCCAAAGTCAAATATTAAAATCACTATGTGCATTACATACATTTAAATACTATATTTTAAAATATTTAACATTCATACTGTATTTAAAAACTATGCACATATTTCAGTAAAATTTATCAACCTGCCTCTCCTATCACACGGTACCCGAAACGAACGATAGAGTTCAATCGTGGCGCAAACAAGTCAGTAAAACCCTCTTTCTATTCACCTCTGTTATCGCGCGTACTTATTAAATTATCCCACTTCCGATACTCCAATTACCCTCTTCAATTTATTAATACCCCCGATAATCGTTCCACCGCAATCTTAACTGCAAACCCTCCTCGTCCGTTTCACGCGCCGAGTGAGATTCACGCGAGCGTTCCTCCCCGTTCCGACTTACGGTCTTCAACGGTGCTATCAGCACTTAACCTGCGGAAATCGGCCTCGAACAAGCCGTACACACCTGGAATAGAGCGCCACACTCTGACGTCTAATTTCCCGCCGGTTATCGCCGGGAAATCGGCGGTTTCGAGCTCGTACGGTTAATCTGAGTGCAGTGATGCTGAGGACACAGCACGAAGACGATGGCGAGGAAAGGGAAGGGTTTCGTGGCTGGACGAAAAGTGCGATAATGTTCGATCATTAAGCGGCGTCACGCTCGTTACAGCGCGAAATAGTGGCGCGTCGCGCGGAAATTGCAGCGTGGCCGCTTTTCTGCGATTCACTCCGATCGTTTCGCGTGCCACGGCCCACGGCTGATTTCTTCTCAAGAAACGCTTCTTTCCTTATCTTGTCGTTGTTCGGCGTTCGGGGGAATCGAAGTCTCGATTATGCTCGCGACTGGCTGGTAGATCGCGGATGGGATCGAGTCGGGTGCATGTATGTACGTACGTGTATGTATACGTGTCGACTTTCGAAACCTAGTCGGGCACCGATATCTAGCCTTCGATGGATTTTAAACGACTGTCCAAAGTGAAAAATGATTTTATGGGTTTGTTTCGAGCAAATGCGTTTATTTACGAGCGGATTTGTGAAACGAACGTGTTCATTTCGTGCGAGCGCAAATGAATACGTAATATACATATGTGCATGAAAAAAATGGACGGATAATGTACAATCGCAAATGAATACATAATATATTATACATATGTGTTATTATATATTAATATATTATAGTATGAGTTATTATATATTAATATATTATACATATACAAATATGTGAATTATTATATATTAATTTATATAATATATATAATATTATAATATATAATAATAATATAATATATATATAATAATATTGTATTTTAATATATTATACATATGTATGTAAATTATTATACATATGAATATGTATAATATATAATATATAATATATAAAATGAATGAATAATATACATACACAAATACAAATACAAATGAATACATAATGTACATATACATATGCATGCAAATACAAATGAATACATATATGATACACAATGTACGTGCATACGTACAAAATTAGTGAATAATACAAATACAAATAAATACGTGTATAGCACACAATGACGAGACGAATATAATATATGTATATATGAAATACAATATATTTCGAATCTCGCAAACATTGAAATACTTATGTATAAAATGAATATATTTAAACTAGTTTCGAGTATTGAAACAAGAATTTGTAGCTTTTAGAAGCTTATAAATGGCTCGATATTTGTAAAATTCGAGACTCGGTACTCGAATCTTAAAAACCAGAATTCTACTAAGTAATCCTGTGCTCTTTCACTGGTATTTCACGTGTATTGTTAAAAAAAAAACTTAAAAATATTTGTTTCTTTCTTCAATTCTCATAAATACACACGATTCTGCCTTTTAGGCCTCTTAAGACCCGAGCCTCTTGGCCATTTTACCATTTTCTATAAGCGTCAGACGCACGCACGTCGAGTTTCTGTTTTTCTACAGACATACGTACAATCGAGTCTGTCGACTGAAAGTTCGAACCTGCTTGGAAGGTGCTCGATCCCGTCCCCAGCTGGAAATAACGCGACAATGCCGCATGATCGCCGGATTGTTCGTTAATCCGTGAACAGGGACGATTCAATTCGATTCTCGAACGATCGAGGGGGTGTCCAGGCGACTGACAGATATTCAGAGCGAGTTTACAAGCGAACGATGGGGAGAGGGATTAGCCCGGTGTCAGCGAGTGATTCAATTAATTTTAGTTGCACCGCGATTCGAGCAGGATAATGGCGGATGTGTTGTGAAGTTCGATTTTGGGGGGAGAACTTGTAACTTGCGATCTGGAGTTCAGCGACTTTGACATTCAATATTTGCGCTACGAGTTTAAATTAAAATTTCGTTGTCACTTCAAGCTCTTCGCTATTTCAACTTGCTTTTCAATTTGGAATTTAGGAATTCAGAAGTCTAGAATTTAGCAGTCTGATATTTAGATTTCTTTTTATTAGAGTTTTAGATTTATAGATTTGGTTGTAGAGTTGTGGTTTTAAATCTAGGTTCCAGTGGTTTGAAAATTTCTTCTTTCCCTTCTGTTACGATGTTTAATTTAAGTTTCAGATTTCTAGATTCAGGCATTCAGTTTTAGCTTCATACTGAAATTTAAATTCGAATGTAGCGAAACATTTGCTAATTCGACCATTTTTGTTTAAATTCAATAACATTTGAATTCTCTCTCGTATCCATCCTAATTAGCTCGAAATCATTAATCCGCACGCTTGAAAAACGAAAATAAAACACGTCGGAAGTTTCGACATTATACAAATACTTGCAAACGTTTGTCTTTAATCGAGAAAAAAAAAACTCGCTGGCAAGGTTGTCTGTCTGGCAACATCGTAAGTAATCTCATCGAGAATAAGAATCGAAATGGGACGACGAGTTTCGCGAAATCCCCTCACCCCTCGCATTTCACTTTGCACCTCTCCCAGTTCTCCGATCGTCTCGATTAATTGCCGCTGCGAACGTTCAAACGCGTCCTTCGCCGTCGCGGATATTTTAAAACGCGTGTATCGATGAATTAACGCCGACGTCGAAACAATAAAAGAGCCTGTGTTATCACGCGCGTGATCTACGCGTCTCGCGATCGACCGCGATAGATCGCGAGGCGCTCGTTCAAGGATCGTGTAAGCCTGTCGTCGAGAGACTGTCATTTCGCCGCGTTAAACTTCGACTCTCGACAACGACCAAGCGCGTTGTGCAACGAATGATCGATGAGTGAGCAGCGACGCTTCTCCTCTCGCGAGATAAAAATCACACGTTTCTCTTAAGCGTACGAATTATTCCTAATCGTTCGCCTACGTGTGCGAATTTCAACGAGTGGTGGTTAAATATTTGAATATTTATTGACGCGTGATATTTTTTATTTTGCATCTCTCTCTTTCTCTCTCTCGTGTTATTAACCGCAGCGCTGGCAACTGATTGCGGACCATAACGAGTGACCAAAACCTTATACAATAATTCGTCGCTTTCTTTCTGAACTCGTCGAGATATGAGATATATCACTGGATAGAATTTATTATTTGTTTTGCCTGGGTATATACTTAAATATATACTTAAAATTGAGAAAATATTGCAATTTTGGGGACAGAAAGTTCTCGGCGTGCGCGGTCATTCCAGCGCAAGAAGTTAAAGCTGGAGGAGAAATAATTTTATAGATAAAATATAAATTATTCTGTCAATTCTTCGAAGACTTCGAAGATACGTGCGCTGACAACTGAGTGCGGACCATAACGAGTGACCAAAACCGTATACAATAATTCGTCGCTTTCTTTCTGAACTCGTCGAGATATGAGATATATCACTGGATAGAATTTATTGAGATGTAATAAATTTATTATTTGCTATGCCTGGGTATATACTTAAATATATACTTAAAACCGAGAAAATATTGTAATTTTGGGAACAGAAAGTTCTCGGCGCGGGTGGTCATTCCAGCGCAAGAAGTTAAAGCTGGAAGAAAAATAATTTTATAGATAAAATATAAATTATTCTGTCAATTCTTCGAAGACTTCGACGATACGTGTGTATCTGCCTTTTTGTAAATTTTACTTTGTTTATTTGTATTATTATTATTTATATTTAGTTCATATGTTGTTACGTTACAGTTGTACGGTATTTTATAGTAGTGTGGTATTTGCATTGCGATATATTGAAATTGTTTTAGTTTGAAATGACTGAAATTAGATATTATTCCGATTATATTATACTTAATTTAAATTTAGACTATTTGTCATTAATAGAAAGAATTTGCAATTTGAACTATTTATCTTTTCTCATCGCGGGCGAGGGACAAATTAAGTTGGAGAAATAAAAGACAGACGAGGATTCGAACGTAATAATGAACACACAACCCCAGTAACAATATAACAAGGCACAGTACGAAGTAAAAAGTCGATGGATCATCGATCACCATCGGAAATTATCGATCATACCTTCCACCTAACCACGGCCTTAGCACCAATGTCGCGTCGCCAGTATCCTGAAAGATACTTTCTTTCTTTCTAGCCAACGTTGCCTCGCGATCGATCGACCGATCTATCGTCCCTGAATTCCTGTCGTATTGTTCGCATCGAATCCGTTACGCAAAGGAGTGATCGATCGGCAAATGGAAACGACGATCGTCGCCGTGGGGACTTGCAACTCTCGGTGTAAACGTACGATTACGTTTAAGAGGCCAAGGCGACACGCACGCCAACACGATCGAACGAAACCGGTGAACGCGCGTAGGAAAACGGGCCTTTTATTTCCTCTGCTCGTCGATCGCCGTTCGTGAAAGCAACTCTAGTTTCCGATGCGAAGTAAAGGGAAGAGATCGGCAAGACACCAGTTCCATCTTCCAAGATTTGGCGTCATTTTTATTCTTTATAGTGTAGTTTTAGATTTTCGGAATTGAGATTCGATCGTATTTCTATGATGCAGACGTACGTACTGATTTCTTTGCAATTTTTCGCATGAATTTCTACTGAATTTCTTCTTCTTCTATTTTTTTTAAATGTCGCATTGACAGCGAGATACCATTAGATATATGTGTAGTAGTTTATGTTTTTGAGATATTTTAATACATTTTGTATGTCATTTTGAGAAGTCAGGTTTATGTTTGCGTCGATTCCGTATTTCTGTCTTTGGGTTTCTGTGGTGTGGCATTCTTCTAAGTTTGAATTTAATGGGATTTCATCTACTGAATTTCATAATTACATGTAAATGAAATTTTAATTTAATTCGCTGCTACCATTCACAGCTGTAAGAATGATCACTGAACTTGACTAACTATTATTTAAGTATCTACGAGAATCGAAAAGTCGAAATCAAATCTGATGTACTAATTTGAAATCTGAGTTTTAGAAATTCCAGACTTTGGAATTAGAATTTTCCTTTGCCCAAACGTTCGACATAGGAAGTTTCAATTTAAGTTTCCCGAGTTCATGTTCCGGAATTTCGTTTTAAACTCAACGCCTTTAAGCTCGAAGGTTTGGTCTTTAAATTCCAGACTTGAAAATTCAGGATGATTTTCCTTTGCCCGAACATTCGACTTGGGTTGCCGATTTTTCCGTGCCTCGACGCCTGTGATCTGCAAGTTCCAAGATTTCTCAGAAATCGCTACTACGTGAAGATGAACTCATTTTGTCGATACGTCATTCTCGCTTTCGCGAGAGAATTAGGCGCGCCGATGCTTCTCCTTCGCGTTCTCTCGCGTTCGCGTCGATGGAAGGTCGCCGTAAAAAATAATTGTTATCTTCGCGCGGAGCCGCGCGGACATCGCGACTACACGGTGGAATGTCGTAGAATTTGCACGTGGGCGACGGTGTACGAGGGCAGGCGTGTGCACGATCGGGTCGCGGTAGGCGGCCGCAATAACGGCAGATAACAGCGAGCTTGATAATATTCCGCGAGGAGTACGCTCCTTTTGCCGTGCATGATTCATAAGCCGGACAAATGCAACACGCGGACGATTCAATCGGTTCTATCGAAGCGAGATCTTCCTCCGAGGAGAAGGATTTCCACGCGGTATCAATCCGGTTGACGAACTTCTGGGATTTCCTAGAACTGTCAAATCAATAATTGATTAATTAATTTAACTCGTAATCGTTTTCAGTAGCTTTGCAAATTCAAAATGTTGTATTTTCGGAGACGTTCGAGTCTGTGTGAATCTTCAAAGCCGCAAAATCTGCAATGGAATTGTCAGAGTGATCGAAACGATCGATATTTAATTTGCAATCTTTTTTTAGAATAGTTTTTGGCAGAGTATATCTATAATGTTGTATATTTAGAGACTCGGGTGATTTTTGTGACACGGAAATAAATTTCCTCTTGTTATTCGTAGTCTGATTTCTCTGATGGAATTTTTATACTTTAGTTATCGGTAGTTTTGGTATGATCCTCGAATGAACAATATTTCTACTGTCTTTTGACTTACAAAAAAATCTAGAGATTTCCTAGAACTGTCAAATCAATAATTAATTAGTTAATTTAACTCGTAATCGTTTTCAGTAGCTTTGCAAATTCAAAATGTTGTATTTTCGGAGATGTTCGAGTCTGTGTGAATCTTCAAAGCCGCAAAATCTGCGATGGAATCGTCAGAATGATCGAAACAATCGATATTTAATTTGCAATCTTTTTTTAGAATAGTTTTTGGCAGAGTATATCTATAATGTTGTATATTTAGAGACTCGGGTGATTTTTGTGACACGGAAATAAATTTCCTCTTGTTATTCGTAGTCTGATTTCTCTGATGGAATTTTTATACTTTTGGTCTATAATATTTCTACTGTCTTTTGACTTGGCAAAAAATCTAGAAAAATTCTGATGCATTTACTAAAGTATCTATTTTGAATATTCGAAGGAATGATCAACAAAAATAAAATTGAAATAATTTTCAGGGCCGGCACAAGAGGAACGCGACGTTCCCCGGTGGACAAACTACCATTCTTCAAGTCACACCGACCATCAGAAGTAAGTAATTGAGCTCGAATTAATTGGCCCTCGTATAAATTATATATCGCAAAGATGAAATACGCCTTGCTGTAGATTTTTATTTCCAATGAAGTAATTTATTGAGTTCGGTGTTAAATGAATCGTGAATGACGCCACTTGAGAAATAATTAAGATGTCTGGTTATTAAATTGGATGTCTCGGTTATTAAATTAAATTTATATTATTACCAAATTACAGAGATATTATTAAGATAATATTCTATTAATACTATTATTAAAAGTATCGCACTTGTATCATTTATATTCACGCAGTAAAAATTATATTTTAATTTCTTCATTCAAACCACTTAGATTCGGAAGACTGTAAAATTTAAGATTTTCTGAGAAACGGGTAGAGTTTGAGGATATTTTTATATATTAGACTATTACTAAATAACGTATCGCAATTTTAGTTTTTTATTTTAATTCTTTTAAGTCGAAACGTTACAAAAACCTCATTTAGATTGCTGATAAAAAGGGCTGGAACATTTGGAGCAATGATATAATAATAATAGTGCGATATACTATAATAATAGTATAGTAATATAAGTATAATATAATAATAGTAACAATTTGAAATAGAAAAAATTCTGACGAATAAATCTGAAGTCAGTCGACATCATAACGTCATAACATTTTGACTTAAAAAAGAAATCGTTGTAGAAAATATAGAAAATTATATTAGTTGCATGTTTTCGTCACTATGGTGGTGGTTCTAACGTTGGACAACTGAAATGTAAAACTAACCCAATCAGTGTCTAAAACGATCTAGACGAAAGCCTAAACGAGCAATTGAATTAAAATATAATAGTGATAATAGTACAACATGTTGTAATATAGTATTATAATAATTGAATTGAATTGAAATTGCAACTAACGTTGCTTCCAAAACATTGCTTCGTTCGCAGGCAACACGCCGAATCCTCCGCGACCTCGTTTCAACAGCTGTCGCTCGGAGCCTCGCAGCAACCCGTGGATACCGGAAACAAGCGTTCCCTCCGACCTCTGTCCATCCGTGTTCTCCTCCACGCCGTCTCTGGTGACCAACAGCGTGGTAACAACCACCACCAGCAGCAACGCAGCGATGAGCAACGGCAACGCAGAGAGCAACAACGATCATCGAACGAACCAGAACCTGTCGCCTCTGAGAAGCAACGCGCCTCTGGAGAACGGTGGTTCCGCTTACGTGTCCACCGTTCCATCCACCTCGTCGATGAACGGAAGCGTGTCAAGCACCGTCTACTCGACCACGTCCACGTCCACGACGACTGTCCCAGCCGGTGGCTCGCTGACGGAGAAGCCACCGATTGCACCGAACGAGGGTAGATCGAGTTATAGGGATCAGCCAGCGAGCAGCGCATCCCCACCGACCAGGGACAAGCTTCGAGCGGAGGACAAGGCCAGACGCAGGATGAATCAGCACGGGGAACGAGCGGGGACTGCCTGCCCCGAGAAACTAGGTCGGTATCCTCGAATTCAATTTGTCGGTGGCCTTGGTTGCGCGAGCTTCTTCGGATCTCGTGCGTCTGGCTTGAAACGGATGATGATCTATGGACAGATGTGATTGGGTTAATTTTAATAACAAGTTCTTACCTTGAGACATTCGTTTCACGGAACTAGGATATTTGTTTGTCAGCCATTAGACGTGAATTTTAGAGATTCGTTTTCGTCCGGAATTATTAACAATTTTTTTTTCTTCAAGCTTCAAATTCTTTTCTTTTCTTTTTTTTTAAATTTTATTTTGAGACACTATTTTGTTTTACTTACAAGGGATGCGGATCTTGGAAATTTGTCTGCTAGTTATTGGATGTGAATTTCAGAGATTTGTTAGAAATTATAACGATCACCTCGATTTTAATGTCTCGCGTATAATATTGCGCTGATTGACTCTGTGCATTTTTTTCCTTTGAGCTTCAAATTCACTTTTCTTTTTTGTATTTTGAGTTATTTAGTTATACTTACGGTGGATATGGATCTTGGAAATTTGCCTCACAATCAGTTGTTAGACGTGAATTTTAGAGATTTTATTTTATTTTTTTTTCATTTAGAAATTGTTATTTGGATGTTTCGTGTTTCTGCTTTCAATTCTTGACTCTCATTTTAGTTTTAAATTCGTCATTTTTAGAGAAGCTCGCGATCTGATTGTCGACGAAGCATCTGACTTACAGAACCGTTGCCGGAAAGAGAAATTTCATTGCACTCGGGCAAATCACAGAGGAGATCTGGTAACGCGGTTCGATTTTAATCCGACGGTGCAACGATCCATTGAGTCGCAGAGGAAACCGGGTCGTCCGAGACTATTCTTCTCTTCGACAATGATTTCGCGCGGTCGCGTTAAACCGTACCTGACCCATTTCCCTCCCGTGACAATTGACGGCATAAACAAAACAGTTAGCGCGTGCCCACGCGGACAGAGGAACGATCTATCGTTCGTGTGAAGATTCAGCTGATTCCATCCGGACGAATTTACTCGTCCCTGGCAGTCGTTTGTCTGATCTATCGTACAGCGGGATCTCAATTCAAAGTTCGCTGCCGATTGTGTTCTAGTGACAGGAAAAGTGGAATCGAAAGTGGCAAGAGGAAAATATCAGTTAAAGATTCGAAATCGCGAGGTGTTTTATAGAATTTTCATAAAATCTTTTGTGGAAACTGTTACAGAAATTTTACGGAATCTTTCTTATCTCGACTCTTTTGACTCATTTTAAACTCTTATATCTTGTAGAATTTCTAGAGATGCTTTTATATTCTCATAGGAATTCTTATAGGATCCTTTATAGAATTTGCAAGGATGTTTTTAACAGGATAAGACCACATGTAGATCCTTTTATCTTTTGTAATCTAAAATATATTATATATATTTAAGAGTATAAATTTTTTTGTACACTTTATAAGATTTTTTTATAGAGTTTGCATAGAACCTTTTGTAGAATTCTGTAATTGAGATTTATTACCTATTTTCAGGAATTTTGAGTATATTCTAAAAATGAATTGCATTATTACATTGAAAATTGAATATTATCGTTAATTTAATTTATTCTTACTAATCTATGATATTAACTTACTTATTAATTTATTTGATAGAAATAAATATGTGTATATATATTTTAGGATATTATACATTAAATGATTACTGCTACTATCAATTCACAATACTAATTCGTTGGATAATTATTTACCCATTAATTTCTGATTTATTTCATACAAAACTGCTAATACGATCGAACACAGACAGCGAAAGCTATACACCCCTGTTACATTCACTTTTACCTAAAGCATCCAACGATTCTCTAATTATACGCAAGAAACGTATATTCGTTCTTCCGAAACCAGTATGGAGGAAACGAAGCGGAGAAATCGTAGCCACGCGAGCACCAGGGGGAATCATATCGCGATTAAAGGCTCGTAGTTCATTTAAAACGACAGTCTTGACTTATCGTCGATTGGAAGGCACGTAGGTGATACCTAAGATGGTGGGAACTAGACAGAGAAAAACCATCTCGCTCGTTTAATTGGAATCCTCCGTCACGTTCGAGGCAGCAGGCGCCTCCGCCAGACTCGCTGATTAATTTCGCTAACAATTTCCGTCCGCTGTTACAGAGACGCCGAGTGTTCGCTCGAGTGTTCGCCAATCTCAAACGGTGATTAAATTCTCGGATTGTTCCTCTTTGAAGACATTTTTGTCGCTCGAAAGGTAGCTTAGTAATTATATTAATTCTTCTTGTGGTTTCAACCAGATACGATCAAGTGTTTGCACTTGGAATATAATTATTACATTTTTCAAGGATATTCAGATTTTTGAGGACACCGTCGACCGATAGAATTCTTACATCACAAAATATAGCGTAGAATTTTTACAATATCTTTTACAATATTTGTGTAGAGTCATTTAGATTATTTATAATGAATTTGAACATCGACAAAGAGCAGATCTCGTTGATTTTTTTTTTTAATTTACGAAAAACGTTTAATCGCGACAGACATTGATATTGAACGTTTAATTGATTTTTAATCAATAAAAAGTAGTTGTGTTTTAAATGGACATTAAAAAAAATTTTTGGATTAAAGAAAAGTGTTTGCACTTGTAGGAATGTAATTATTACATTCTTCAAGGACATTCAGATTTTTGAGAACACCGTCGATCTTTAGAATTCTTACGTCACAAAATATAGCGTAGCATTTTTACAATATCTTTTACAATATCTTTTTATTTGTGTAGAGTTATTTAGATTATTTATAATGAATTTGAACATCGATAAAGAGCAGATCTCGTTGATTTCTTTTTTTTTACGAAATTTACGAGAAACGTTTAATCGCGACAGACATTGATATTGAACGTTTAATTGATTTTTAATCAATAAAAGGTAGTTGTGTTTGAAATGGACATTAAAAGAAAAATTTTTTTTATATAGTTAATTAACAAGAGTCGGCAAAATCAGTGAACAATTTTTCGATAAACAGACGAATGGTCCGAAATGTTCGAATACTTTCATTGCTGTAAATGCAATGGCGAAACAAGAGTCATGAGCGTAGCGGTTTTTAACCGGCGCAAGGGAAACGGCGTGAATTTTTCGAATTCGATTGAGAGAACCGGTTGCGGCGAGCAGCAAGCGAATGTGTTTCCTTTTCTTTTTTTTTTTTTTTCTTTCTTTCTTTTTCCTTCTTCGAGCGTGCACGCCATTCGTGCATCGGCTGTCTCTCCGAATGATGTT